>NC_055705.1:11503183-11803183 GCF_017639745.1 Melanotaenia boesemani
TTTGGGGTGAGAATGGGGCACATAGGGGAAATGGTCTTGAATAACAGAAAATTAATATCTTGTAATTATTTCTCAAGTTGTTTGATCTCTCTTGTGCTTTTGTCAAGTATGCACAAATGGAAACAGTGTCTACAAATAAATGCCTTAAAAGTGTTGCTACCATATCAATGCATGTCTCAGAGGAATGGATTTTGAAGTTAAAAGAGGCGTAAGAGCATTATAAATAGTACATAATAATATAACAGAAATGGTCCTTTGGTAAAGCCCTGCCTTTAAAGTCACATATTACCACTCTTAAGAAAACAGTAAATTTGCAAATAATTTATTTTTAGTTTATGGACTATGATTAATTTCTAGCACACACGAAAGATTCATATATGCATTTGAAGGTAGAGAAAAACTCTTTCACTAACACTTTCTTTCATGCTTTTACATGAACATTGGTGAGACTTTATCAAAGTTTCTGAAAGCCAACAAAGATCCTTACATGTAGCTTAAAAAATCAAGTTTCTGAAATAATGCTTGAAGTATGATTACTTGTAGTATGGCCATATAGTTATCAGTGCTATTTAAGCATATTTAGCTAGCATCTTTAGTTTTGTAGCCCACTGCTTTATTATTCCAGTTTAGTCAGCCTGAAACACCAAGTCAACAAACTGTTTGAGTAGGGGTAAACAATATAAGTAAATAACAAAATATCTCTTAGAGGTGTTTGTTTTAAGTGGAAGATGTTGATGATTTGTATTCAGTTAGCTAGAATATCTCTTCATAAAATTATTTACTTCACATTTGCTAATAGCAAACTCTGTGTTAGCATGAGTGTGCATATGTAGCATACCCTAACTATTTTGGGTAATACCAACAGTTTATCTTCTTAAAACAAAATTAGACAGATCCTCAACTAATTTTGTCACAATGACATTCTTTATTGTTATTTCAGTTTGGGGTTGTTAAACAGCTAAAAAAATGTAAGAAAGTTTACTATGAGACACAAAGTTGATCAACACATTATCAATATATTAAACTTCAAGCCCAGTTTTTGCTGGGTTAGCTTATTTTAAAATGACCTTATAACCTTGAATTACACTGGATCGTGTAGCCCTAGCTTAGTCAGCACTAAACATCTTGGATACTTGAAGACTTTGAGCACCTTTATGGTTTGTTTTCAGCTCCAGTGTGAAATTATTTATTAACTGAGTTAATGTGAAGTCTCTAAAAACACTTACTGAAAACTAAATATGACATGTCTTCCCCACATTATCTTAAAGTAAATCTAGTGCTACCAAATAACCAGATTAGCACTGCTACATAGCTTCATGCTAACATTAGGTTAGTAGCTCCTCATCCAGTATGTCCATCACCTGAGGTGGCACCTAGGGTGTCTAATGAATTTTCAGAGGTGGTCAGTGCCACCCTCACCACCCTTTTAGCTCTGCCCCTGTCTGTATCTACTTGCACGGTGAAAGACAAATTTGTTACTCTGCTATCAAATCAGTAAATTACACTTTTGTAACAGCTTCAGTAGTTTCACCAGCTCCTGTTAGGCTCTGTTGATGTAGTTATATGTTAGAGTGGAGGTATCAACAAATCAGCTGCAACTGTGTGATACTATCATGCCAATGGACCAAAATCTCTGAGCAGTGTTTCCAACAGCTTGTTGAATCTGTGCTACTAAGAATTAAAGCAGTTTTGGAGACAAAAGGGGGTTCAATCTTGTACTTGCAAGGCAGGTCTAATAAAATGGCCGGTGAGTGTATGTTCCCAGTTGGACCAATAACTGTAAACATTTATATATATGCCATGAAAAGCAACACAAGTGCTTTGCAGGAATGAATAATTCTTATATAAATATCTGAATTTATTTCACTTTGCCTTAAGATATAGAAGACAGCAGTAACACACATCCATACACACTCCCTTTGTCTTATGGACACAGTTTAGAGAGAATATAGTTTATCCCAAACAGCAAAGCAAAGCATAAATTCCCTCAGTGACACCCTTCTGCATCCCACCTCCAACCCTCAGCTATGCCGACTCTCATAAACACAAACACTCTCACAAGAACACACCTTGTAGTGTCTTCAGCTATGCTCAATTATTAATGTATAAACAAAGAGCCGTGAACTATGATGGGCTGTCGGCAGATATTTTCCCCTCTCATATCTTGGAGGCCTCGGAAGTGTACACAAGATCTGGCACTGTAAAGAGGGAGGAGAAGCTCGAGGTCAAACTCACTCACCGCTTGGGATGTTTGCAAGCACACTCCCACAACCATATGTACATGCATGTATTCACAAAATCGGCGCAAACAAACACAAAGTCTGCAAGGAGCAAAGAGTCTAAAAATGTCAGGGGGAGCAGTGTGTCGGAGAGAAGAAGAGCAGATAGCTCATTTCCTCTGCTGTGACGGTTAGCTGCCCTTCCCTCTCAGGAGGTTGGCTCAGCCATGTGAGAAGTGTGTGAATGTGTGAATCGAACAGACAACAGACTCTCCTGGGTAAGAAAGGATGATGTAAGGGCAGTTCACTGAATTCACTTCATGTAGAAACAAAGACTTGCAGCTCTGACAGGTGACTGAAACATAAGTAATAGTTCCTAAGTTAATTAATTTAATGAACATACAGGCACTCCTGCAGGGCAGTCAACCTATTAATGCTTTCTGTGTAAAAATGTTTTGTTTTGTGAATTAGCAGGAAATGCTGCGTACCCCAGAAATTACTCAAATAGAGCTTCCTGTCAATATATTTTTATTTATGTTTCTTTTACTTCAAATCCAACATGTACATTTGTGTTTAAAAGTGACCAGATTAGACCTGTCTGATCGTTTGCTTTCTCTAAATGTACAAAGAGGGATAATTTTGCATTTGATGGTTGTGTGGTGTGGCATAAAATCATTGTTTAATTCAAAGATGGACACAAATTGAGTCTAAATTTCTAATAGAACACAGCTGTCAGAGTATCACACTGTTACCATATTAGTATTTGTTGCAGATGGGATGGAACTCATTACTGAATAACTAAAAAAGTTAATTTCTAACATTTGGTTGATGTTGCAAGGGGTATTTCAGGACAAGACATGATGTTTTGCAGCTTTATTTAAAGACTTTTAAGCCCATGTAAATCTACACCAAAGCAACTTAACAAGATTTTTTTACATCAATACACACACAAAAAGGGCTAAAAATAAATAAATACAATAACTGATTAAATTGTATAGAAGAGCTAAAAAATTTTTAGAGAACTGATACTGTATTCAACCACCTTCATTAAAGTCAATACAACATACCTGGATAATTCTTTAGGAATAGTCAAATTATTCTTGCATGTGTTATGTTTTGGTTCTTGTTCTTGGCATTGTACCAGAACTACAACAAGCTGGCAAGTATATGGAAAAAAATGTATAGAGCAGTAAACATTTCCCATTAAACAGTAGACATGATACCAATTTGTGACAAATGCTTGCTAAATTGTGGTGACGTAACACATCACCCCCCCCAAAAAACCCAATACTAAGAAGCTGAAACACGACATGTCTCCCCAAATCAAAGCAAGTCTGATAGGTTTCATTCAATAAATAAACTCCCTTCCTGTTCATTTATTCGAGCCATGAACATAGTTTAAATTTTCTGTATATGTAAACTTACTGCCAGTGTATTTTCATGCAAAGCTGTGAGACACATGAAGATGAAATGTCTGAATGAGATTTTACAAAGATAAGATTCTTTCTAAATCCAGTTAAGCTCTGAGGCATGTTAACTAAAGCCATCCTCTTGTTTGGCATGCCATTATTGATGTGAACGATAGTAAAAAAATAATAATGTAAATAAAAGACCTAAAGAATGATGTAAAGTTTTGTGCAATATAAGTGGTAATAAACTTACTGTCGATTTTAAGGGATTTTTTAGGGTCTTATGACATAAATGATGAAAGCTGGGGTAAATGTTAAGAATGTCATTACAAGAAAATATATAAAAATATTTCAACTTAATTTCTAAAGCACTTTTCATGCATAATAGCAGCACATAGTGCTTTACATAATTAAAAGAAACACTACAAAGACAAGCAATCACACACCCAAGTTAAACAATATGAAAGATATACTAAAAATAAAACAGCATGGTATTAACAAAGGACAGTTTGATTGCATTATTAAAATGCCATTTCACTGTATTTACCTCTTTTAACATAAATAGAGTAATACATTTTTATTGCTGATTACTTATTCAATCACTTAATGGTTAGAAATAATGAGCGGGAAAATTGATTATTAAAATACACTCAAGATGCCAAATGTTGTCATTGTTATAAGTCAAGTTAACTGACTAAGCTCTGACGTAATCTCTCCACCTTTACAAATAAATTTCATCTGCCAGCATGGACGTAGATGCTGTCTCAAGCTCAGAAAGCAATTCAAGCTGAGGAGGATCAGCATGCTGCCACTGCTCAGCCAACACACACATAATGTGTACTACATGCATGCACCATGCACACTGAAAGCAAAACACTCAAGGAAGTTCTCCTCAGCTGTGCACACACAAATCCATCAAACTGTGGCGCACATCTCCAACTTGTTAAGGCACTATTTGTCAGCTGCTCCTGGAGTGGCTGTGTGACTCCACCACTAATTGCCACTGGTGCTAAATTTAGTAAGGGAGATATGAGTCCTTTTGATCAGAAGCACTGAATCCAAGAGAGGGAGAGAGAAAAAAAATGTACTCAGCCTTGCAGGCAAGTTTACCCGCCTCTCCAGCGCTCTCCCCCATCTTCCTGTCACTGGGGAATAGGTGAACTATTCCATATGTCAGCCTTGTCAATCAGCAGCAGAAATATGGGAAGCGCTCCCTCTCGCTCACTTTTTCTCCCCCCTTCTCTCTCTGACTCTCCTGCCAAAGATCCAGGGTAGATGTTGTTCACCTCTCTGAGAATTCTTCCTGTGCTCTGGTGCATGTTTGTTTATTTCTATGTCATCATGGGTGGTTTGGAACCTCAAGACAGGAAGGGAATATTAATCAAACCAACCTCGGCCAGGAATTTTAATTGTAATATTAATCAATGATTGTAAATGAGACAAGGGTTCGTCAACAAGACGAGTAAAGTCGATTTAGAGGACGCTGTTTTTGTGAATTATAATAAAGTGGTTGTAATGTTGGACAGGTCTTTGAGCTTTTAATGTGGCTTATTAGAAATCTGTTTTCAAACATTTCTTGAAGATTTTCTTAAAGATATCAGCTTCACTTTACATCTTTTTTTCAGTTACTTCTTTTTTCATAGTATTGCACAAAATACCAACCCATTCTGACTCAGAAGATGCTCCTCAACTTCTCTATGATACTCCATGAAAACTTGACATTTCCTACCAAGAAAATGCAAGGGCTCATTTAAACCCAAACCCAAATCATGACAGGATTAATAAATGCATTAATACATTTTTCATAATGTGGGTTCTAGTCATGATAGATACACAATTGTTCAATTGCTACATTTTCCTCATATTTTTACCTCAAGTCATTAACAGGTCAATGTCATACGCTCCATGATTGTCCTAATGTAAGGATATTCCCTTTCTATATTTCAGCACTAATTTACCTCCCTGCAAATACAGAGGAAGGAGAAGGCAATGAAAGAACTAAAATGTGGGTCTTTGTGACACTAAACATTTTAATGGAGTCAAGTCCTCCAATATGTTTGAAACTGATATAGTACCTTTCTAATTTATTATCTTTAATGAGTAATACATCTGCAACTCTGCCAAGCCTTTAATATGTAACTGTGTGATCACTCAACTGACGTGGTCATGATGAAGAGGTGTTTGTTAAAATGTAGCAACTATCTCAAAATTAAGATTAAAGTTAGTAAATGATGCTGATTTAAATCATATTTATCTGACAGATTCCATTTGGTCCATGTAAATGATGAGCCTCCCTTTCACACCACAGCTGAAAATGGTGTTTCTCAGGGTTCTGTGCTTGGACTAATAATTTTCATGTTGCACATGCTTCCATTGATTAATATTATTAGAAAACATGGCATAAATGTTCATTACTATGCAGATGATAGTCTATTATACCTATCCATGAAACTGATTAAACCAATCAGTTGGCCAAATTACAAGCTTGGATGACTCTGGATTTCCTGCTTCTAAATTCAGACAACACTAAATCCATTGTCATTGTCATTGGTTGTTGTCAATGGAGAATAATAGAGAAGACACTGTTTCACTATATAATTACTCTGGATGGCATTACCTTGGCTTCCGGTGCTACAGTAAGGAACTTGGAGTTGTTTTTAACTAGAATTTGTCCTTTGATTTGCTTATAAAAAGTCTCTAGAGCTTCGGTCTTTCACCTACAAGATATTGCCATGAATAAATAGCATCAGCAAAATGATGATGCTTTCCTCAGATATTTTAATACAAAATGCTAAAAATAAAGTACTTCTACTAAAGGTTATTATTTCAGCCAAAGTCATGACTGTGATCTAACCAGGTTTTAAGGAAGCCATCTTTTGTACCATCAAAAACGGACTTTTTGCTCAAAATAGCTTCATAAGCCACTAATTTCAATATGTTGTACACCCCTCAGGCATCTGAGTCTAACAGAGGCTAAGGGTGCATTGTAAACAGAGCTGCACCAAATACATCAGTCTAAACTACAACTGCTCTTAGGTCAATTGCCAAGTAAAAGTAATAAGATTACCTAAGAACCAATACGTCATCTTCTCACATATCACTGCTTTCCTTGCTATCCAGCCAAGTGACAAAATGCAATGTTGTCCAGTGGCTGATTGATACTACAAACACTATCATTACTCAGAAACTTTAGCAGTTGGTTGGAAGTTTGGTCAGCAATCAGGGTTATGGAAGATCAGCTTTATCTTCAGCAAAACGTTCCATTTTTTTAAATAAGTATGAACAATAAATATTCTGTTTTAGTGATGAGATGCCATCAAGAAGGCTCTTATTCTAATTAATACATTTTTCATAACGTGGGTGAATGGTTAATAAGGAGCTTTGTGGGGAGATTGATCTACTTAAAAAGAACATCCATAAAGACACAAATCATGCTAAAAGCATTGTCTAAACAAAGACACACAAAAGCCAAGGGCATACAATGAAGGTGCAGTGGCTTTTAAAAGTTCTCTCTTAATAAGTACTGTTGATTCCACTTTGTATTCAGTCGAACTGGCACACATATTTTAATGGAACTCTTCATTTTAAGTGTAATGGATAAGATAACATTTTTAGCATCAAAAACATCTGTAAATTTGTTTGAGGGCAATTAGATTGAAAAATAATCACAGTGCTGCAACATTAAAAAAAAAAAAAAACAAGACAAAAAGACATGAATTTAGAAATTTATAAAATTGGAGGGAGGGGGTTTAATTCTATAATGATATATATATTTGTGCCAAGTGCTTTAGAGTGGTGAAACCATGGCAAAGACTTCAAAGACATTTTTTTTAGATAACCAGATAACCATACTCACTAAAAAAATGCTGAGTGTTAACAATTTCTGCTTTTCCTTGTTTGCAGCTTTCTCCTCAATTAGGACAAACACAGGCCAGGATTATCTGACATGTACCACATTACTTGTCAACATTCTCTGGCAAATCATATTCACAAATATCATCTCTCAAAGACAGCCTTTTGATTTTCTTTAATGAGGTGCCTAAGGAATATGAGAGGTGAGTAAAATTAAAGATCCATCCATTAATAATGTTATGTTGTCTGTAGTTGTCTTATTTGATAGAAGATTTCTGCAGGTGTGTTCATCAATATGTTTGCATCGCTTCTATTTCGTTTAGAGGCCTGTCATTAAACCAACTGCAGCAAGGTTTTTAACCTAAAAAAATCAGTTACAAAATGCCACAAAATGACTTTCTAAGCCAACAAATAAAGGCTAAATGTTTATGAGTATGTAACCAATAAAACAGAAGGATGCCGGATGGAGTAGTGTAGTGTCCATTGCACTGCAAATAATGTATGTATTGCTAACTTTTTGATCTGTCTACAAACTTATGACACTTAAAGATTATTATTGTGAAAGTGAAATTTAGATCCCATTTCACACTGGGCAAAAAGCCTGTTAACATCCGGTTATTGAGTGCAATGAGAAAGTTTATTCTTAGCTGTAATTTTCTTGGCAAATGAGGTAAGTATCTGCACCATTTCCAATTGACCTTGATAGGAAAACAAATGGATATACATACTCATTGTCAAAGACTTTTAAAAGCTCTATGCAGCCATTACACATACAACAGGAAAAAACAAGGATATGCAAAGTGGGATATTGGGAACATACAAATTTAATATTTTTTAAATTATAAAAACACCAACATTCAGTGATTGGTGAAGTTACAAACAGCAATAACAACATATAAAGCTAGAAATGATTTACTACCCAACCACATAGAAATATAGAAATATATACATCTGTGTATATATATATATATATATATATATATATATATATATATATATATACATATATAGGTGCATATTTATATACTTATCAAGACCCGCCTGTTGTTTATGTTGTTTTGTATCCTGCCACTGACACTTGGCACCTGCTTTCTTGTGTACTGTTGATACGACTGTTTTAAATTGCCCTCAGGGACCAATATTTTTTTTTCTTTTAATTGAATTTGAATTGATTGAATTGATACAAAATATGTTTTTTAATCAGGAAGAGGGATATAATCTGAAGGGAAAATTTTATCTAAATAATTCAAGAGTAAGAAGAACTATGAAAAGCATGTGCCTTACCATATATGGTGTAAAATCATGGAATAATCTCCAGGAAGAACTGAAGCAATGTCCTAACATAATCCAGTTCAAGAACAAAACTGCAAATATACATGTACACATGTGTTTATCTCTACATGCACATGTTTCTTTATACATATGTAAATATGTGTATGTAAGTTTGTATATAAAATAAGACAGGTGTACAACAATGCACACACACACACATACACATGTATTTATGTATATATATATATATATAAATATATGTGTGTGTGTGTGTGAAGGAGATCATTATGAGGTGTGTGTTTTTAAATGGCTATGTTATATACTTTGGTGTTATATACTTATACATGTTGGTTTTATTATGTAAAGCACATTGTCTTGCTGGTTGCATGAAAAGTGCTTTATAAATAAAGTTTGTTTTGATTTGATTTATGTTGACATGATTGTTAGAAAATAAATACCTTGTAGTGCAAATTATGCTTGGACAGATTTAGGTTTTTGAACAATGTTGATTTTAAACAATACTGGTGTGCATTTGGTGATATATTAGTAATTTCTATAACAGCTGTAGTTTTTTTAAACTAACTGTAATTAGTCAGTTTAATTAAGTTGTAGGTACCACAATAGAAAATTAAGTGTAAAGTCCTGACTGAAATAGACATTTTTGCTTGTAAAGAAGCCAAACTACATAATTGCTGTTCAAATATAACATATGAACCACAAAAATCTTTCCTCCAGGACAACTGGCTAATCACATCCAACAACAAAAGGCATGTTTCCTTTCAGACAGCAGCAGCTCTCAGACACAACTCACATCCAGAAACAAAGATAAAGTGAAAAGAATTGCCAGATGTGACAACAATACCAAAGTTGCAGTCATTGCTAAGAAGTGAATGAACAGGCAGTTAACAACAGAAAGGGGTGATGGAAAACATTTCCTGTTGTACGCCAGACAGAATATCTATCCTGCTTAGAACTTTGACAAAATGTAGAATGCTGATGAGCTGCTCCAATGAATATGATTTATGTATATAACTTACAGAAGGATGAAATACTCAGAGACAGACTGTTTTGATTAGCTTTCATAGTTGTAATTTAATACAAAGTAGGGTATAGACACTAAAAAATGACAAGATGCTTCAGCATAACAGCCATCTCATGAGTCTTTTCTTTTACTTCTGCAATATATGTGACAATTTTGAAGTAATGCTCCACACTACTGCAACATCTCCATGTCCAGCCTAATGAAGTCTAGCATAGATCCCTTAGTTCAAATACAAGCTTTGAACTTGTGTGTGCTTGTGTGTCTTTACATCTGCCTTTTTCAGACAGAACAGCAAAGAGAGAGCAGGTCGGTTCAGTGTGAGAGAGGATCTCTGTATTGACCTTGCTGCTGGCAATGACCCTAACCCCCACCTCTACACAAACACATTTACTCAGCCGTCGGTTCATCCCAGGTACCAGATCGCCACCGCTGCCCTCTTCCTACTGCTTGCACTTCACCTCATCCCCATCACCTCCTCCTGTTCCAGGAACCACTGACAGCTCACAGGCAAAACCATCTTCAAAAGGTGCAGTGCTCCCAACAGACACTGCTTACTTCTATGCACACTAGCTCCTTTTAACCTTTATTTATCCTGAGAACTAAACTTTATCATAACACACTTTGTGTTTCCACCTGGAAGCATTCCTCAGAAACATCTCAGCGCAGATCTCAAGTTTGGAACCAGCAGCCTCCCCATTTTACAAGTCATTTAATGCAGAAGCAGAGAAGACTCATAGCAATGCTGGGAAGGAAAACCAATGAGCTAAGAAATGTGCACAGCCAGACACGCTTAGTGGAATGTATACAAACATGGGTTTGATTATTCAGACAGATGATCTCATCCCTTGCTAAGAAAACAGAAGAGTGAAAATGGAGAGCAAATAATCGTGTTAAAAAAAGAGTATGAGGAGTGAAGCTTACTGCCACCAGGGTTTGAGGAAAGTTGAAACCACTCGCCACTATTTGATAATTTCATTGAATTTTTCTTTTTTTATTTGGTGCACAGGTTTTCATATGATCCTCTGAAATTATCAAAGGTTACAATTGTCATGGCTTATGGTGTTTTTGCTACAGTTTTATTTCTCTTCCGTAGTTTCCACTGTCTTTGAGTCTTGTGTTTTGCTTTCCTGTTTTATTTTGTAGTCTTTCCCCTTGTGTATTTTGTTTTCTTTCCTGCTCATCAGGACATCTGGTTTAATTGGCTCAATAGCTTCACCTGCTTAGTCCTCCGTATTAATACCCCTCAGTTTCAGTCATACTTTGCCAGATCATTGTTGTGTTTCTACAGTGTTGTCATTACTTTGGCTTCCAGTTCAGTCTTTCTTATTTTTTGGTTTGAAATGCAATATCCTGTTGTACGCCTACCTACATACCTACTTTTTTTTTCTTTCTTTTTTTTTTTAGACCATTAAACCTTTGGTTCCTGCATCTTTCAGCTCTTCATTTAATTTCTACCACCTCATCTCTTGTGTTCACATTTATTTTATGACAAAAATGTGGTTGAATGTTCCCTAAAGAGTTTGTTCTTGAGAAATGGTTAGAGTTTGATATCAAAAAATAAGCTTCCTGCAGAGTTTTCGTTAAACACCAGGAAGCAAAACTACAATTTCCCATTTTACAATCAGTTTTGATGTGTGTTTGGGGTCATTGTTTTGTTTCATCTGTCTTGCTAATGGTTTGAAGTTACACTGACGATTACATCCATCCATCCACCTTCTGCCACTTATCCGGATTCGGGTTGCGGGGGCAGCCACCAAAGCAGGGAAACCCAGACTTCCCTCCTCACGGCCACATTCACCAGCTCATCCGGGGGGATTCCGGGGCGTTCCCAGGCCAGCCGGGAGATGTTGTCCATCCAGTGTGTCCTGGGTCTTCCTTCCTGTCCTGGGCCTCTTTCCGGTGGGACGTGCCTGGAACACCTCACCAGGGAGGCGTCCAAGAGGCATCCTGACCATCTAGAGGAGCCACCTCATCTGGCTCCTCTAGATGTGGAGGAGCAGCGGCTCTACTCTGAGCCCCTCCGGGATCACCGAGCTTCTCACCCTATCCCTAAAGGAGAGCCCGGCCACCGATCCACCTGTCCATCTCCCGGGTATAATGCTTGATTATAAACTAAAAGGACCTTCATAAGGAGGTTGGAATGAAAGGAAATGAAAATGTGACTTCCAAGCATGAGAACAATGTTTCTAACTTTAATCCAAATATTTGTAAGTTTAAGTTTTTGCTTTATTTTTCATTTCATAATACATAATTACATATTAAAAGTACTCAGCTAAGGTCAGGGAAACATGATGGTAAGGTGTTTAAATACATTTTTAAGATTCGTTGACACTTCTCATGTTGCAAAGATGAGGTATCCCGAAACTGTGAAGTTAGTAACTTTTTTTACTATTCAAAACCAATACAGCAGACTCTTGCTGAGTTGGGATCAGATTTTACCACCACCATGATTTTACAGGTGCTGCAGTTTTCTCAGGCCTAAATGTCACAGCTTTACTCCTCCAAACAGTTTGCAACAAATGACTCAGTCTTAAAGGTTCCTGTTTTTTCTTTATGTGGTCAAAAGAAAAGGAAGGATTAAAGCCGACTTAACCTCTTACATGCTTGTTTCAGAAAGTCCTCAGAAGCAGCTTTTAAACAAAGTTGATATTTTAAATTTTTTTGTTTAGTCTTTTCTTTTGGTTTGAAATTCAGTATCCTGTTGTAGGCCTATCTACCTACTTTGTAGAGAGATCAAGTAAACCTTGAATCAATAGCATCTTTCTCATATAGTAACATTAATGACAATGTACGACTAATGACTTGATAGTTTCCTACTTGATGACAGGTTTTTATTTAAGCAACCAAACCAGTCTCAGGGAAGGATGCAGGAGGACAGTTTGGATCTTTGTAAAATGGCTGCAATTCCAAATACTTGTAAATTTGGCAAACTACTAGCTATCACTCATTTTTACTAGAAACCAGGAGAGAGTGGAAATTATAGAACTTATAGCATAACTGAACTATTGCAGTAATTTAAATAGCTATAGTTTTCTGATCTTTGTGTACTGAAAGTTTGACCATTAAGAAAAAAAGGGAAGCAGTTCATGTTTAGCTACAGCTCAGCAAACGAGTTCTCTCATTGCAGCTGTAATAAAACTCAGTGAATGTGTAGTTGTGGGATGGATTTTGCAATGAGACTTTAAGGTCTCATACCTGCACACCAAGGCACTCAATCTGTTTCTGTGTATCACTGCAGAGGGAGTGATGTAACACTTTGAGGGACGCAGAAATCCTCCACTGATGAAACCCTTCATGATGTCTAGAAATTCTCTGTTGACTTCTATCATGCCTGTGGATCTACCTGGCTGTCTGTTCTCATCAGCTGCAGCCCTGGCAGACTCGTCTGCAGGGAGGGCCAAGTTCTAACACATGTCGGCCTAACTCTGCCTGTCACCATGTGATAACTGACACTGGCCCTGGCTGAGGCCGTCTGCAGAGAGAGAAAATATCCCAGGTTTGCAGAGATCCGGGAGAGGGATAAATACCTCTCGGACTTGTCACAGAAAATCTTTAACTCTGAGTGAAGGAAACATTGTTTGCCAGGAGTATATGTATACGTGTGTGTGCTATCTAGGCATCTCACACACTGGACTACATGTGGAGGCCCTCTGTGGGCTCATATGGCCGAGGGATGTGGGTATGTTACAGCCGCATGGGGATCTGCAACCTCAAACTGGAATCGTACTGGGAGCAAGTGTACCGAGGCCCCCATCCTCATCAACACAACATGCCTCCGCCAGACAGAACAAATTACATGGCCAGCACCCCCGCCCACCAAGACCCCATCCGTCAAACAAGCTTGCATTAACTCTTAGCCGGACTGTAGTGTCTGAATCTACCCTCAGAGCAATGGTTCTTCTGTTGTAATAGATGTTTAGGGGGAAGTGAGTGCCTGATTACTCATTTGATCCTATTTGTTTTCATCTGTCGGCCATATTTTATCATAAAATCTAAGGCCAAACCCTTGCCCTCTCCCAGACCAAAAAGCCATGAACAGAATTAAACCAATTCATCTGCTTTACACTGATGGATGAACGACCACTGTTTACATTCAGCTTCTGGTTTTCAGAGGGGAAACCTCCCATGCCTAAACAAGGTGATCTTTGAGTGCCAGTACAGACGTTGGGTAAGACTTTTACACTTTGCTACGTATGAAGAAGGTTGATTTACAGCAGCATCATACAAAAATATGGAGCAATGTTTCACCAGTACGGAGCAGAAGACGAGTGTTAAGTGAGCTTTTTAGTCAATCAAGTATTGAAGGCTCATAAATCAAATGTATTAAATACATATTCTATTTTTAATAGTACTGCAATCCCATTAAGTAAAGTTGGGATGCTTTGTAAAACGGAAACATATAGAGCGTAATAACTTTGTACACACAAACCAATAACCTGTACTTTATTCTGCTTATTATTTCTTATCAGATATTGAAAGTGCAACATTTTACTATTTTATGATGAAAGATTAGCTCCAAATAACATATTTGTCCAGCTGCACAAAAACCTTTTATATTTCAAACCAGTTCACAAATTCACATGAGATTAGACTGTTACAGGATTACAGCTATAAAAACGTAGTATCTTTAATTTACCTTTACCTTTAACTCGAGAGTCTTCACTGTAAAACTGATGCAGACTAAAATATATATAACTGACTTTGAACATGACATGGTTGTTGGTCTGAATACTTCAGAAACTGCTGATCTACTGGGATTCTCATACACAAACATTTCTCAGGAATACAGATAATGGTCTGAAAAAGAAAAAATATCTAGTGAGCAGCAGTTGTCTGGACCAAAATGTCTTGTTGATGTCAGAGATCAGAGGAGAATAGGCAGACTGGTTGGAGGTGATAGAAAGACAACAGGAAGTCAAATACTGGTTCCAATCCATGCTTATTTGACGTCTGCAGAACAGCATCTCTGAACACACAACACGTCCAGCCTTGAAGCAGATGGGCTACAGCAGGAGAAGACCACATCGGGTGCCTCCTGTCAGATAAGAACAGGAAACTGAGACTACAATTCACACAGACTCACCAAAATTTGACAATAGAAGATGAAAAATGTTGCTTGGCCTGATGAGCCCCAATGGGTCATATTATGGCATAAAATTAAATATGAAAGGAAAAACATGACAGAAAAAAAAAAGAAAAAAAGAAAAAAACATGAAAGCATGGATCCATTTTGCCTTGTATAAATAATTCAGCCTGGTGGTTTAATGGTTTAATTTTCTGATATTGGTTTGAAACACCACAGCCTACCTGAGTATTACTGCTCACAATGTCCACCCCTTTATGACCACATCTTCTGATGGCTACTTCCAGCAGGATAATTCACCATGTCACAAAGCTCAGCTCATCTCAAAGTGCTTTCATGAACATGACACTGTACTCCAATGGCCTCCACAGTCACCAGATCTCAGCCCAAAAGCTGACAAATATGCAAAAACACAACATAAGACAGGTTCTGGTTGTGCTATTCAAAAGTTAGGAAATGGCTCTGCAGCTGCTGAAGGCCGAAAAAGATAAGCACATCACCTATCTGGAAAGCAGAGTTGTGGTTTTAAAAATAAGGCTCTGGTCCTATGCTCAAGCGGCAATTGGGAAACGCAGCAGAACATCAGGTGGCTGACTTCCGACAGTCACAAGATTTCACTAAGCAAGGACTATGGATCTAATAAATTTGTTGAAAAGAGCACTTCCAGTAGTGTGGTTAAAAAATAAATAAATAAATAATGAAAAAAAAAAAAAAAAAAAACAACAGAGAAAGAAAAAAGAATATAGAGAAATAAATTACCCTAAATTGGTAAAAACGAGTGATAAAGTAGGACAACTGATGCCTATTTTGTTGTTGACATGTTTGTCTCCTGCTTCAATCAGATGTTTTTATCAGTTAAAAATATGCGTACTGAAAGAGAAATGTTTTGTCTTTTTAAAGATGAATTGAATAAATAGTTCCTTAACTGGATAATCAACAAAAAAGAATGCTATTTTTTAAAGAACAGATAACAAAGCAAGAATTTCAAAGTGCTTTGGCTTTGGCTGCATTTTGAAGTATCATGCACTAGTTCATTTGCAGTTAATTACATTTCCACCCATTGAATCTCATACAATAGCCATTTTTTTCAAACTTCTTTTCTTACATCTTCATCTTTTTGATGGTCAGATGGTGTTAAAAATATATCCTCTAACAAATAACACCTTTTTTTAATCTTCACTTTAAACAGCAGCTGCAGCAGCGTTGAAATAACATACATCTGTACAGCAGATTGTAATTGTGCCAAGTGTGAAATTACATTCATTAAAAGTGACAAATACCTGATTTGTAAAGAAGCCATTGAGAGCAACATGTGCTAGAATAACATGTGGGATGTGATCGGTGAAAGAGAGACTTGTGAAAATGGAAGAGCTTTGTTTAGAAACGCAAGAAGTCAAGTGACAGAAATAAATCACACAGATTCTTCACCACATCTGCACATTTGTGTAAAATACAGGATATTGAGCTTTACTTTTAAATTTTTGTGCAAAAATAATGCATATGTTTTTAGATTGAGGTGGTTGAGTTACTATACTGTTCAGCTCATCTATACCAGACTAGTCATGACCCCATGGCATAAAACTTAAATGCACCAGTACACTTTAATGTAATTTTTTTGTGTACAGTTATTAAAATAGTCTATGAAGCCAAATTTGACTTAATTCTGATTAGCTAGCTAGATCATGCAAGAGGCATGATTATGTTCAATTAAATTTGCTTAGATGTACAACTATGGACAAAACAACTCCTCTTCCTCGCCCCACCCCTCCATTAGGTGCCCCTTTTCTTCAAGGGATCAAAAGCTTCATTTCCACCAATGGGTGCGGGTTGGAACGGGATGGTTAGGGTGCGGATATCATTTGTAATCAGTAATCTTGTTGAGTTTCCACAGCCAACCGTAACCTTACTTGAGAGGTGGAGTATCAATCAGATAGAAATAGATGCCTCAGCTACGCAATAGCATGATGCCATCGCTGTGCAGCGCCCCTTAACATGACTCAAAAACAAAGATGGTGCCTGGCAGTCATCCAACAGATTGTGTTCTTTCTTCTTGGCGGTGCCTGTAACACCATTTTAAATGGAGATTTAATCAACAAAAATTAAATCTGTTGCTCTAAACAACGATCCATTCCTGCTTTGTTTTTATGATAGGTTGCATGTGAAGTGACTTTTTTTTTCAACCAATCAATGGATTGCAGTGTAATAATAATAATAATAATGGATTAGATTTATATAGCGCTTTTCAAGGCACCCAAAGCGCTTTACATTGTGTGAATCCATTATTCATCCACTCCTCACTCATACCTGGTGATGGTAAACTACGTGTGTAGCCACAGCTGCCCTGGGGCAAGCTGACGGAAACGTGGCTGCCAGTCTGCGCCTACGGCCTCTCCGACCATCACCGAACATTCATCCACACATTCATACACCAGCGATGCCAACACTGGAGGCAAGGAGGGTTAAGTGTCTTGCCCAAGGACACAACGACAGATGACTGCGGGAGCGGGAATCGAACCGCCGACCTTCCGATCATTGGACGACCTGCTCTACCGCCTGAGCCACTGCCGCCCTTGAGTGTGTCAAGCTCCACCCTTTCGGGTCGGGTCAGTTAGATTGATATCCCAACGGAAGGGTATCAACAAAGTAGGATGGGTCGGGTCGGGTATTAGGTATTATTTAGGAACCATTTAGATAGCGAGGTCATCACTATGTATTGATATAAAGAAAGAAAAGTGCCAGTTTACCTCTGCAAGGCATAAGGGAAGCCTTTACAATTGTAGTGTCTGTTTACAACCGAATTAGAGGAAGTGATGCAAACATGATCAACTAAGGAGCCAGTATTCTACACAACAAAAGCAGCAGATGGGCAGAACTTTATTGTCTCCCTCTGATGACATTAACAACTTTCATGGATGTACACAGTAAATTTCAGTGTGTGACAGCACCAGCGCTGAAGGACACCTGCATCTCTGCACATAGGCAAAACCTATCTGCTGTTTGTCAGAGTGAGGGAACATAAAGTAAAAGTTTTCAAGTTCAAGTAGTGAAAGTCTGCGTAGAAGTTTTAATGGTGTTTTTGGCTCTCTTCAAGAAACTCATTGTTTGTTAGTCCCATTATGTTTTAACACTTCACTTTAAAATTGATGGCCTACTTTCGATAATTATGCTGTTTTGGCCACTGTCTGTTTAAGCTCAAAAGTACTTGGTTATCTTTAGGAAAACTTCACTTGGCTCAACATAGATATCACAATGTCTACTATACGTCTTCTTGGAATCAAGTTTCTACCAGTGATAAAACAGAGGTAGCCATTTCCAACTGCTCAGTCATTCTGGGTGGATATTACTACACAGACAGAAGCAGCTTTGATAACGTTTATTGTAATAAATATTTATTTATTTAAGTAAGGTGGAACAAATTGCTTACAAGTAGTCACGATTTAGAGCATTCTCAATTTAGGGCCCATTCACACTGTTTTTTTATTCAAATCCTTGTTCATTTACTTGGAAAATCTTCTTTGTTTAGGGTATTGTGAATGCCCAAATAGACTGATTCAGATAAGAGAAGCAGACTCGGTCCACCTACAAATGCAGGTCTCGGTCTGCTATAAGTGGACCAAATACAGGCAGTGGACTACAAAACAAAGTGCATTGTGGGTTCAGTGTATGGCATCGTGGGTAAACATTACCAAAACATTTGCGCATGTAAAGATATAGAGGGCTCTGGACGGGAGAAATAGCTTCTGGTGGAAGAACTGGGTCAGAGTTCTGACAGAAATCTGATCAACCAAAAACCTCTAGGATCTGATGCAACGAAGAAGAAACCGAAGTTTTCTTCTACATTGTGTGTCTTGTCTTCTCCTTCAGTAATTCTTGATGCAGCAGCGCCTCTTGTGGAGAGCGGAACAAGTTATTTAAAAGGTCCAATTTGTTTGCAAAGTGCAGCGTGACCACAATATCGGTCCAGAAGAATATTGCACTCCCCAACTGAACCAAGTCTTTAATCGGACCGAGTCTAGTGGACTATCCTGGTGTGAATGCACCCTTATAAAAATAGGTCAGGCACTAAAGGAGTCCATTTTTCACCTTCTTAAACAACATAAACTTCAAAAGGTTTCATAGCCGTTAAAAGTAATACTCACTTTTGTATCTGACAATTACCCAAACTCAATTCACATAACATGGTTCCTGTTGCAATGGACAGACTGTATTATAAAGGTCGCAAACTTCCAAAACATACGGTGTCTTAAAAGTTGAACCGCTATGAAATATTTGAGGTTTGTCTTGTTTTAAATGGCTCTTGTGGCGCCGTTTTGTGTAGCTGTTAGCATAGCTTACCTGTTAGAAAAAATTTAGATTGTTTGTTTATTTTTGTTGTTGTTGTTTATTTGTCCCGACAAACATCATAGCAAACAAAATACTGGTCTGGCTGCTGTAAATTTGCTTTGCCAAGAGGAGCTTTATGGATAAAGGACATCTCTTGATACTTAAGTATCATTCCTTATTTTAAAATCTGTCTATTGCTGAATTTACATATTAATGCTGGACCTGACAAGCGGGGTGAGGGCAAAAGGAAGGAGAGAGTCGACAGAAGAGAGAAGGAGAGTACAAAGGAGAAAAAGAAGAGAAACAGTTTGGTACAGTTTGGTTTAGCAAATACTGATATCTGTTGCATTTTCAATGCCAACCGTAGCTTTATCTGGTAGGCTGCGTATCAGCCAGCTAGTGATAGACGCATCAGCTACATTTTAGCATGATGTCATTGTGCTGCTATGTCTTCCTTGAATTATAACAAAGAAGAATGCGACACAGAAAGAAATGACGAGAGTGGCAGACATCCAGGAGCTTGTTTTTTTTCTTGGTATTTAGCTTTAAACAACTACAAATTTAACATATATTTAAACCGTCCCATCTGTTGCCACAGACAACACAAAAAAAAGTGTTCCGTCCCGTACTGACTTGGACACGTTGGTGGAAAAAAGGTCTCTAAAAAATTCCAAGTAGAACTTGTTATTTATTATGAACAAAAACAGTCACAGGGCAGCAGTAGTCAAAAGAGACTTTAAGGTACTAAGAAAAATCTCTACTGCTCACTGTCGGGTAATATACACTTCAAGTAGTTCCACATAATCTTTAAAAAAAATTCCACTGCTGCCTAACTTTGGCTCAGCTGCAGAAAACCTACAAGACGGCAAACCAAACTGGACAAAAATTGTTTCAAGTAGCTCAACAAAAGTAGTTAAAGTTAACAAGACAATATGACAGATAATGACATTAATCCAATAAATATGAATAATACATCCGAGTCTGAGGTATTTTCAAAGTGCACTCTGGATCTAATTTGTATTACACGTAAGTAATATACTCATTCATCTTTTAATTATATATCATTACAGAATCATTCTGATACTACTGGATTACCCAGTGTAGAGTGTAACTAATTGCTAGACACACTACAAGTTAATCAAAAGGTTTCCCTCTAAGGAATCGTTGCGCTGTAATCTAATATACAGGAATGTTCTATTCTGGAGTTGGCTATACTTCCCTCTGCCTCCTCTCCTTCACATACAATATTCATGACAGCCAGCTCTTCCCTTAAACCCTTTCCTCTCTTCACCAGGTGAAAAAGCTGGCATGCATCTCCCGACAAAAACCTCAGCCACACTGTGCTTTTTATAGACTCCTCTCTTAACGGTTAAGCTGTCCCTTGGTTCCTCTTAGCTATTGTAATCCATACACAATACGCACACATTTAATGGGAGAGTTGCCTGCAATAAAGAAGAGGGTGGGTTTTGTAAAGAGCAATTTAGCCTTCAAACAATATGCCAAGGTTTGCCTTCTTGGGACAATATGGCTTCTGGGTTGTTACAATGCAGAAAACAGGATAAAGTCATTGCAGTTTAAACATAATGATGGCAGAATAAAGAGAGGGTGAATCACATGCTGATGTCCTAAGTTATTTTGAGTTTGTAAAGGTAAGGACATGAGCTGAGGAGTGAATTGCAGAGCAGTAATAACCCAGCAGGGTTGTTTCTTTTTAGTAAGAACATCTCAGCCCACTTTTCAAGCTAAACCCACCTGTGCCAAAGGAGAGCCACTGAAAGCTTCCCCCTCTAACATGATGATACACAATACCTTCCACGCTCTAACCTGCGGGGACAATGGACAATAAAAAGCAATCATTTTCACTTCACCAGGACAATTTACTGTACAGCTTAGCTCCCCTGAGTTCCAGAAGAAAGTGTAAGAAGAGTGTTGCTTCTTTGTTTGCTGAAGCGAACATGTCCCTGACTTTTTTTTTTTTTTTTTCCTGGAGTTTGCTCCTCTTTCCTCCATTTCCTTAAGCAATAAGACACACAAGACTGAGCACGGGAGCACATTGCATGCTGGGATGATGCGGCCGCGTGGTGCTAAGCACTTCCTGTCCTCAGCTTGAGCAGGAGTTGGAGCATTGCAGCATTTTCCTATAATAATAAGGATCCTTCACTTCTTTTAGAGCAACTCCAGAGATTAAAAACACCAAAAACTCCATAGAAGAGGTTTTGTGCATCCTATAATCCTAGCTGTATTTCATTAGGATGAGATGGATATCACTATCTCAGCCTGTCATTAATAATGACAAGACCCACCACTAAATACATGTCCACCGTTAATTACCAGAGGCCATGTCTGTTAAATATCAGATTCCTCCCTCTAAATAGTGACCAGTTCTTCCTTGCAGTCTCATCTGTCACTGTAAATGTCATCACTTTATTCTTTCTTTGGCGACCGTGACAGGCACCACTTGGAGCCCTGCTTTATCTCCTTTGCAGTCCATTCTCCCCGCCACAAAGATTCCCCTCCACCATTCTCCCACCCCTCCACTACTCACCACTGTATCCGCTTTCCACACGTGGCAAATGATTGCCCTGGTAAAGGTATTTTCTGTTTCAATCTTACATTTTCCCAAGAGAGAACAAAAAAGAAAAAAAAAAGACAAAAAAAAAGACAGGGACAAGCTTTCTGCAGCTGGTTTCAGTGAGAAAATTGTTCAGAATTGCCTCATTCCAGGGCAGATTAGCAAATGCATACAATCCCAGGCTAAGTGCTATTGTGTACTACAATTTGGCCATTATAGTTTGTCTTTTCCATTTAGAGAACCCCTACCCAATTAAAGTAATACAGCCCTTCCAATACCTGCTCCCAATTAAATCTGGGCGGTATTACCTGCCTTGATAGAGCTGGCTGTGGCTCCTCAACACTTACTCGCATTCATTAGGCCTATTCAACGTGATGGAGCTGATGACAACGATTCAAGTTGTTCTCCCTCCATCCCTCCCCCTTGCCACTCTCCTCTCTCTTTCGGTCGGGCTCTCACTTTCTTTCCGTCTTTCCTTTTTTTGTCCCTGCCTTTCTCTCCTTTCAGTCCTCTCAAGACCAATTCTGCCACTCAGTGCGAGGGCTCAGAATTGGCTGGGGAATAGAGGAGGGAGGGTCATTCTGTGACACTTTTTCGTTTCCCTCTCCACTCCAAACCCCCCACCCCCCCACCTTTTTCTCTTTCTTCAAAATTTTCTCGCCTGCCCCTGGTTTTGTTTCCCAGGTAGCTAGGATTTTTTTTTTTTTCCAGTTCATTGTGCCTTTTTCAAATCCTTGGTCCATGCTGCTCGGTTGGCACTATTTTAAAGCCCCACCGTCACAAAGAAAGAGCTTGTCCAGGCCACTGACTCGATTGACAATTTCAGAGTGTTAAAAAAGTCCACAAAAGCCTTCGCTTGGGGTGCTGCTTAAGTGGGGGAAGCCGTCAGAATGACATGGCTGCTGTCTAAACCCATAACCACCAGGTGTTTGTAGCCTTTGAGGAAAGATCTGTCATATCAAACTGTTCCAAGTGAACTCACAGCTCATGCAAAAAACTTTCTTCCTTCCACTATTCACAGTGTCACTTTTCATAAAGCTGCAGCTATAATGAGCCAAGCAAATAGTAAAACTACACTGGAAAGTATGCGCTGCTATGAGACCCTTCAAATGAGCATATATATTCAGTGTTTAACGGACTAAACGGACCTGAAAAACTAACAAATTTCCTAAAAGAGATGAAGTGAAGATGGAGGACTTTGTTTCTTTTAATGAATGTCATCAGCACAAAAAGTAGTAAAGTATGGCAATCATGCGTTAAAAAAAAATGGTAATAAGCAAAAATAGTAACAAAATAAAAATCCAGCTATAAAAGAAGAAAATTCAGAGCACACATCAATACTGGACAAAACAAAACAAAACAAAAAAAGAAGAAACACAAAATACTTCACAAAAATGAACTTGTTTTTGTTGTTTTCTGTGATTGATGTGTTGTTTATCACATTATTCTAGTGAAACATTGATGGGTTTTTTTAAACAGAAGTGTGTTTTCCAGTATCTCCAGCGTTGTGTATTGTGAACTTTTTGTTTGTTAACGTTTTAAAATGTTTGCTGTGTTTTGTCCTGTGATGGTATGTTTTTCTGTTTTGATGTATATTCTAAAGGTTCTCATGTTTTCTATAATATTAACTTTGTTGTGTCTTTGTGAAATTGTCTTTTCTATTTTGTTTCATCTTATTTTGCTGTGTTCTTTGAAACTATCTATAATTGATGAAGTGTGTTTTTGATATGGTTTGCTATAGGTTTTGTAAAGTTTTGTGTATAACGTTTCTTTGTTAAATATGTTTTCTGTATTGGTAACTTTGATGTATTTAAATTTTTATTAAAATGCTGCTACCATTCTTTCTTTTCTTTTAATTTATTTTTTTTTTATGCAGTGCTTTTGTCTTTTCAAACCTGATGTAATACAGGGCTCAAAGTATTCCAGCACGTGGAGCTTTTGGAGGAAAACAAACAAACAAATAAAAAAAAAAACAAAGCGCTGCTTTGCTTTGAAACACTCTACTAACCAATCAGAAGTTGAGCAGGGCCTTGGAAAAGATGTAGTTGAAATCCAGCTGCAGTGTACATCAACGCTATCAGCTCTTTGGATATAATAGAGCAGAGAAGTTGGTGAATACTGTAGCTGTAAACCTCAGTTTTGTTGGTGGGGTGGTGGGTAAGCTTGCAATGCCTGGTTATTACCTGATACTTATGCCAGATATTTTCAGACACAATTGTGAGCGTGCGACCATGTACAGTCGGAAATGACCTATTATTTAAATGGTAAACAACATCAGGCCGTCTATGAATGTGAATAGAATAAATGTTCAAAGACGCAGCCTGACATTGGTGAAGTTAGCTTCTGATCTGTTATAAACAAAACAGGCAACACGCCTGCCTTTTGAGGACCCAGACTACAGCAGACCACGTCCTGCTGAAAAAAACTACCACTTGGGATGTTCAAATCAATGTGGTGTTAAACAATAGAAGATAGATGTGAACTGTAACCTCTGACCAACAGATAAACACTTTTTCTTATTCTTTAATAAGGTTTTTCTACACCAGACAAATCTTAACCCTATAAGTCCTGGCCATATTTTCAAGAAAATGCCTAAAATGTTATATGCACAGTTAATGAAGAAATGCTCTGTCTGACAGTAATAAGGTTCATATGCATGCTTTTTATGTCTAGGGACAACTAGGGACCTAAAAGAATGTGTTTCCAATGGTCAATTATTTTCTTTCTGTTACTGTTTCTGAGTAAATTCCACTAAAGCACAGAAGAAGTAAGAAATTTTCCTTCTCTGCTTTCCTTTTTTTTTACGTTTTACAAAGGTTAACACCATGCTAACAATGTTCCCTGCACACAGATGCAGCTTCAGCAACAAAACACCAAACTGCACCAAGTAGCTGAATGGAACAGGCCACATCTCTTCAGTCCAAACACTTATTCTTTATTTTTTTTTTTTTTTTTTTGGTGGGACGAGGAAAGGTAAAATAAAACTTTACTGTCCACTTGAAGGGGTGCAGTACAGAATCAAAAATCATTACAGACAAGACTGCAGTCACAAAAACACAAGAGAGTCTATAAATATGTATAAAAAATATCTACAAAAACATAAAATCTATAAAACAAAAGTTTAAGGACAATCAAGTTTGAAAGACGCCTAAAGGGTTAAACATCAATGTTTACACTAAAATACACTAAACCTTTAGCAACAGTAGGAAATAAACAGCATTGGGGCTTGACAATCAATACATCATCATGTTTTTCCTTTGAGTTACATTATTATTGAAGTGATTAATGTTTAGGACATCCATCTGTTTAATATGCCGAAGAGAAGAAATAGTTAAAAATTCAGAAAACGTTGGAGCATATATAACACATTTAGGTCAAATCTTGAGAAGCCCCATCAAGCTCAAATCACTCGTCCGGGTGAACATGCTTCCATAAAGCAAGTGGACCCCAAAAGAGCATAATACCTCTTAGATAAACTCCCCCTGTCCTACTGGTTTTACTCTCAGTGACATTTGGAGATAATGTAGGTGAATATAATAGCAGAAGGAGGTGGAAGTGGAGGCGGAGAAGGGGTTCCCAGTATGATTGTGACATTCTCAGGACCCCCCATGAGGGGGAACCTCGTGGTCACTGCTCAGCAGCCGGTGGGAATGATATCAACTTTCCCTCTTTAGTCGGCCTGGAGGATCAGCAGCTCCTTCCCTCCGCCCTGCACGGCTCTCATCCAGATGAGACTGAGCAGCTCTGATAAAGCAGCCAGCTGAAAGTAATGTGAGCTTTCAGTTCGACAAACCACATGTGTGCAATATTTTTTATGTAATGATCCTGCTTGTGTTTGTGCAGCCAAGCTTGGAAAAACTCATTCTTTGATATTTTTTTAACAGCCCTCAATGTTTGTGCTTCTTAAAAAAAAATGTCCATTTCATCTATATGGGTGTACTGATTTCATGAGTCCTTGATGGATGTTTAATTTACAGCCGTGTGATACTCAAATCAAAGTTGTTAAATAGATTGCATGCTATTTCATCATAATTTACCTCCAAAGCACATTAATTTTAATTCTTAATTTTAATTAAGTGTAATATACAATCTCCATTTGTGCTGTAATAGAGCCTTTTTCACTGAGGCGAATGTACAGCAGCACTGAACAGATAGCCAATCAGATTCAGACGAAGTAGGTCTTAATGTTCCGACCTTGGGAGTCACGGCAACCCCGGCATCGCACTCCCCTTTGATATGCCAAATCAAAGATCCTGCTCCAGCAACTGAAGGCTGTTTTGTTGCTTTACTTGTTATTTTCCCCATGTCCATGTTAAAAGGGAAATTGGCCCTGACTTTCATTCTTGCCGCTCAGATAAAAACAAAAAAAGAAAAGGAAAATCATCAACCTTTCATACCTTGGGGGAGGTTTTAAAGGGAATACCGGAAGGATATCTGACATACGATAGTGTAGTTGCAGAAATAATGAGGCATTGGGAAGAAGTATTTAAATAAGTAAATAAAATATCTGAGATTCCTGCTCTATCTTCCTGTCTTTGCTGTGCAGTTTTGCTGCTTTGATAGCCAGTGGACTCTGAAGACACATGCATGCATGCAACCACTTAGCAAACACTGAAAGTAAGGAAAGGAAGCCGGATGGGAGAGGAAGATAAAGGATGGCTAAATTCAGACCACATGGTTGAACAAATGGAGTCACCAGGGGCTACTTCTAGTCACGGTACCTTTATGTAACTGGGGAGAGAGAAGGAAGGGGTCAGAAGATGAACAACATTTTTACATATCATCATTCTGTGTTGGAAAGTTTCACAGAAAAATCATTAAGACTGCTGAACAGTTTGGTTTGTTTGTAGGCGGTTTTTACTAAATTACCAGAAGAGAGAGTTTGTTCTGATATTTTTGTCTACAAAAGACTTGAATGAGGAGTTTTACCCTTTCAGCAATGAAAAACAGTAATGATTAGCAAAAATAACTAACTAGGTTTCTGGGGAAGCCACAAAAGACAGTCAAACAAAAGTCACCATGATGTTTAAAGCAATGCATTTCAATGAAAAGCTTTATTATATGCCTGCACTATACTTGTGCATTTTGCAAACCAAAACCAAGTAGAAATTTAATTGTGAAGTTTAATGATGTGATTTGCAGGCCTTAATGTAGTTCATCAGGAAGGAAAACAAGAAAATTTAATTTTAAATGGTGTAAAGTGGAGAAAGTATGTCGCCAGCCTTCTTTTTCATTTTTAAAAACTTAAATTTACTACGGTAAGATTTAGTCAATTTCATCCACATGGAGTTCCATATTCCTGCATGTAAGAAGGGGTTATATATTAGTTACACTTTCATGAACTGTCAGTGTTGGAAAACTTCCCAAAAAATCCCAAATTATCTTTCAGAAGGTTTTATGGATTTAATACAAATAAAAACGTGCACATGAACTGCAATTCTTGTGATAAAGGTGGAAAATCTGTACTTTTACAGGCTCTGTGGATTGTTGCCTTTGGAAGCCTAATAAATAGTGATATTCAGACAGTCATATTGCCTTTTGAAATGAACCAATTTCCCGTAAAAGAAAAGTTAAGGAATTTGCCCACCACCTCTTAAAAAAGAAGGTGGGCTTCTCTGATTGGTCAGTTCCAGCAGTCTGATCAGACAGCTAATTGGTTGGTAAGAGCACTCTGCCAATAACAAATAAAAATAAAAGCAAAAGCTGTTTTTTTTTTCTTTGTTTTTTTTTTTTTTGTTTGTTTGTTTGTTTTTTTACCACATACATCCATATTTTGACATATTTCAGTAAGCACTGTGAACTATTTCAAAAACTTCTCCAGCATGTATCCTATCTGTCTTCATTGTATGCTGTATCCCATCATGCAATGCATCTCATCAGTCTCATATTTAGAAAATTATTTATGTATCACCATCATCATCATAATTATTGTATTATAGCTGAAAAACACAGTAAATCTTTTTTTTTTTTTTAATTATTATTTATCAGCAATATTAGAAGAGTAAAGTTAGACAGATATCAGAATTTAGCCAAAATATGACTTTATGCCATAAGGCTAATGAGTTGTATCATAGTGATGCACATTTTTACATTTTTTAAATTTTCTTCTACAAGCAGTGAACAAGCTAAATGCGGCTGTGCCCATTTTCAATTTATTTCTGTTTTTTTTAGCTGGAAAAAAATGCTAAAGGAAAAAAAAAGGCTGTTGTATGCCAGGAAATGAATCGCTTATAAGTTAGCATACATGGTAAAGAGTTTACGGTTTTATGTGTAGAATTTCGTAGGTGGTTTCAAAATCAGCTAAACTTCTTCCGAACTGAAAAAAAGAGTGAAAATCGCAGACTTTCCTTTTTCTAAGTGTGGTAAGCTTTGTGTTGATGAATAAAAGTATATTTTTTAATGAGATTTCCTCTATAGAGATGAGTGTCAAACTAAGTATAGATTGAAATCCACATAAACGTAGGAATCAGAATGATTAAAAGACAAATTGGTCCAGTAACTTTCTTAGAAGTTAAGAGGCAAAACAAATTGATTGATCAGCAAAGAATAAAGGCAGGATTTGCTGCTGGTCATATGACATTTTTAAAGACGTTATAACCACCTAACACAGATACAGATACTGAAAAGTTCCACTTTTTAGTGGAACATCATGTTTCTGAAATCTCTCCAAGATTTGAAAATTTATAATTTTATATGATGTAAAATTAGTGGAGTAAAGACCCAAAAGCAGTAACAGTCAAATTCCGTAAATTATATCATTATTTTCGTAAGTACCACGGCGAACACATTAAAGTAGACTTAGTTTGACTTGATAATGGTGTATAATTGATTTACACATTAAAGTTGATTTACTTTAAAATGCTGAGAAGTCTCTTCGCTTGCTCACCTGTATTTTTTATCATTTTGTCAAAGAATAAATAAACAAAAACACAAATTTGCATATTTCAGCCAAACTCCATGGTTTTATCCACCCTGCTGCAGGGATTTGCTCAGTCTCCTCCTCAGCAGATGTTACTGACTAGCTGGAATTAGCACAGAAACTAACCCCGGCCAGGTTTTAATTAATTTTACACAGACAGTAGCGCAGTGACCCCATGAAAATGGACGAGGCACAACCGACTAATCAGCCTGAGCCCCATGACATCACTCTCGGACCTGCCAAGCCAGCCAAAACAGAGGGAGCATAGGTAGTTTACTGTGGATACAAAGTGCCAATTTATCACTATAAGCAAATGCTAACCTAGGAGCGTTGCCCCCGGCAGAATTAATTGGCCCTCTCCCTGTCTGTGAAGTGTCTGGCCTTGTTTAAAAAGACAGGCTGCCCCAGAGACCCTCGCTCTCAACACTCTGCTTCCAGGAGCCTTGTCGCTATTGGCTGATTGATATCCATGGAAACGCCTGCTCTACATAACCAGGAAGTACTTGTCCATAATTTAAGGGGAAAAAAAGATGGATACCGTTGCGCCTTAAATTCTGAGAATTGGAAACCAAAAAGCTCCATCCATGCCTCATTCCCCAGGGTGCACAACCTTAACTGTGACAATACAGCAGAGTAGTTTTCAGGAGGGATGAAGAGCATCTTCCATGCTTTTCGGTGTCTCATTTGATAGTGGAGGGGAAAGAGCAAATGAAGAAGTAGTGACATACCAGCTCTTTTGACCCAGTCTGCAGTGGGTGCATTGTAAGAGCAACTTTCTAGTACATTAGACACTGAAGATTGAAGGCTACTGTAGGCTGAGAGGTAAAAAAAAAGAAAGAAAATGAAGGGAGAGAAAACAGAGCTCTCCCCTTTTTCCTCCACCCCTCCACCCACTCTCTTTATCTGCCTTCTCTCATTCGGTTGAGAGTGCAGCCCTATCTTGCTGGCCCATCCGTGGTGTCCCCTTTCCCTGGCTCCTGTACTTGGGGGAATAATTAATCGGGCTAACAGGTAAGAGATACCAAGACGTGGCATAAGAGCAGCTTTCAGAGCTTTGTGTGTGTGGGGTTTCCACGCTGAAATAGATCCGCTCGCCACTCAGGACCCTTTTCACCGGAGGAGCCGTTGAGAAGGGGAGTCGACAGTGAGCAGATCTCACCGGACAGCCAAAGCAACGCCCACCCTCTCCAACCATATCCTCCTTACATCCCTTATTTTCTTATTACACCCTCATTTTCCTCATGCGCGCACAGAGGCACCTCATGGCCTCACGTTTCCTGATCTGTCCTCTACCCAAATCAGCTCCGCACAAATCCTCTTCAAGCTCCACATCTAGACTTGAAATTTAGCGTAAAAGTAGCTGCTGTCCTGGCTAACAAAGGCTTTCTAAATAAAAAAGATGTGACAGTACACTTTGTTAAAGCAGCATGTTTCTGAAGGATTATTTCCTGGAAGAGACTTTATTTTTTTTCCTGAAGGTTTCAGGTGATTGACAGTAAGAAGGATGTAAAGCAAGTTTTACAAAGCCAAAATTAGAGATGATATAAAACATAACCGGACAGGGTTTGTTTTAAAGTAGACAGGAGTCGTGTTTGGAGTGTTTATACATGAAATCTAACTTTAGACAAGGCCTGCTCAGAAGAAGACTGAACTAAAACCCCATTTTTTAGTAGGATAATGAAGTCTCGATCTTCCAAAACACATGCACACTCAGAAAATCTTGCAATTAAACAGGAACATGCTGGAGCTTGTAAACTAAAACAGACTATGCCAACATTTCTTTCCTGTTGGGGTGCAGCAGTTCAGTTAACAGCACCTGCAAAGGCAAAAAACTTTTTACCTGTGTCACACCCTGAAAATAGACAGTGAACTTTGGCTCTAAGACACTAAGCATTAAGTAAGCGATATATTAACAGCCAGCAGACCTCTCTGAAGTGAGCACCGCTGACCTTTGGAGAGTTTTGTTGCTAAATGGATGCTCTAGAAAGTCTAATAACGGTCAGTTGTTTAATGTATTTTAAATAATTAAACAAAAAAAAAAAAAAAAAAAATCTGAGTAGCTGTACAATGTTTTTCATAGAGAAGAAAATAATACTCTTTCTGAAAGCATATTTTCATTAAATTTCATTAAAGGCAATCCTGAGGCTAAGATGTCTTGTTAGCAGATCAAATTTCTCATGTTTGAAGTGTTTCCAACTACATTTTTTATGTAAAATCAAGAGTAATACATATTAGCTCTAATCTCCTCTAATGTAAACACTGTAAAAAGCATAAATTCTCCCCTTCTTTCTCCTTCACAAAGGTCACTCATGTAAAAGTACAGTTTGAGGACCTGTCCCTGCTGACAAGCTCAAGAATATAGTATGGTACTCCCTGTAGGGCGCACAGCTGGACATAGGAAACTCCACCACAGCCGTGCTCCACCTGCCAGGCCACTAAAGAAGGAGGTCCAGGTCTGCAGCAGCTCATCTGGGAGTGTGCTTGATGGTTGGTCAAAAGCCAACAGGAATCGATAGGAGCCTTGGCAGAGTTCATCCCTGCCACTTCTCCTGTCCTAGCCTTCCTCCGTCTACCCTCCTCTAACTTATTTTTCCTTTTGTCTTACCTCCCCCTGCTGGCTGCCTCTCTATTTCCTCCTCCCTCTGAGGACCCTGAATGCTTTACAAGCTTCAGAGGAGCTTAACATAAGGAAAAAGCTGCGCAATGCTTTTAATGCAGATTTGCATTTTGCCAAGTGCTGCGTCATGACTTTGGGAAATGCAGAAATCCCCCAGCGCTGTTGCAATTACCATTCTTTTTACATTTTACACGATGAAGAAATGCTGCTTCACAGCCTGCATATTGAATACTGAAAGAGTGGCAGTCAGGTTGCTACAGGGCCGCTTTTTCTCTCTGCTGTAATCACTTCAGATTAAAGCAAAATGCCACCAGTTAGCGGTTAATCAAAGTTATTGATAACACCTCATCAGAGATGAAATCAATCTTGTAATGTCGGCTCTGATGCTTAATCATCTCACTCAGGTTCATCAACAACAATGATTGACAAGCTAAAAAAGGAGGAAGAGTGTAATGAAGGAGTTCAGATATTCCTGTTCATGATCCCCTTCATCATCAGAATATGAGTGTGGCTTCTGCGGTTGAAAGGGATACTGCTGACAAATTCAATTATTGAAAGAATGATGGGCTAATGGTCCGTGGTAATGATTTATTTTCATAAGTATTTCTACTCTGTGTTTTAATGAAAGCTTACATTGTCACTGGTGGCAAAGGCATTTGATGCTTTACACCAATTACTTTACTGTCACTGAGGCTGCATGTTGCAGCAGTAATCCTCCCCCTCATTCCACAGCCTGGAGACTACACATATACACAGTAAGTGTATATGCACAACAACCACAAACGTGCTCATTGGCACACATATTTTTTTATTTTTTCCCCTTGGATGCACCAGCCTTCTTCCCCTTTTGGAAAAACACAAAGAAAAGGGATCCTCTGTGTTATTCTTTATTTTAGTCCACTATGAATTGGGACTGAATTCGGGGGTTTTGGTGCAGTGTCTGATCCACCACGCTTCACCATCCCTGGGGATAAGAGGTAGAGAGGTAGGGGCCTTAGAGTGTGGAGGTCTTCAGGTCTTGGGAGGAGGTAGGCGGAGTTGAGGGGTGGTGGTGGCTGGAGGCTGACACACACATCTGTAGCCCAGAGAGAGCGACAGACTCAAAGCATCAGGGAGAAAGAGAAAGGGGCTGCAAGGGTCAGTGACAAGTGGCACACACAGGGTGGGTGTGCGGGTGAAGTGGGGTGGAACAAGTGCTATAGAGGGGCCAGGGATTGTGTTTTTCCCATGGTCCGCTACCCCCTACCTCCCTCCTCTCCCTCATGGACCCCCATCCAAACTCCTCCCTAGACCCACCCCACCCCTTCACCCGCTCCATCTTGTGGTACTCACTCTCTCGCTGCCCTGTCAAGAAAGGAGCGGGCAGGCTCAGTTTCACTCCACAGGGCCAGTGTGTTTTCAATGAATTGATACAGATGAAGAAGTTCGACACAATGGATGGATTACCTCAGCCAAAATAGAGTGACCCCCATACCCCACCCCAACCATGACCCACCTCCTCCTTCCACCACCCCTCATAACCCCCATTCACCCACTGCCTTATTCTCCTTAGCTACTGACACAAACTGACATTATGTGTTATAAACTGCCCTCCAAACACACATTTGTGTGCATAAATTGGCAAAACATGAAAAAGGCCTGCAGAAGCTATGCACCTATTATTCAAAATTATCCAGTCATAATTATACTTTCAAACACAGAAGATTTTCAGATATCTACCTTCTGGTCACAACTGCAAATCCAGTTTATTTATAACTGATTGTCACATGTTTTAAAAAAAACAGTATTTTTTTTTAAACTTAAAATACGAAGTGGTAAAAAAAAAAAAAAAAAAAAAAAAAAAACAATCACTTGGTAAATTTTCTACTTCAGAGATGGTACATACTTTATTTTTAGTTTAGAAAACAAGTGGCTTCTAGTGGCCATATTGTAATGTACATGCACCACCTAAGCAAAGCTACGCTTTCTGCAGGTGCATCCACACCCAACTTGTTGGGGTTTGAGTCCAAAAATTTGAACTTTTTAGTTTGATTAGGACTAAAATTACAGCGGTCCCCCAGACCACAGTTAAAACTGAACAGCCAGAATTTCATTAACAGTGAGACTTATCAACTAACCAATGCTTTGTTTTGTTTCTAGAGGCAGAACATTTCTAGGATAGTATAGAGGATTGGACAATCACAGGAAGTTCTAACAGCATATTTGGTAATTTTGAACAACCTCAAATTTTGGACTTCAAGTATGTGCTGCTGGTAAAAAAATCCATAAGTTTAGAGCGACGCAGATCTTGCAAGTCTAAGTACATCAAATAAAGCCTTTAGGTGATGTTTGGACAAAGTTCAGCATGAAACCAAATCATACTGGATCAAACGGAAAGAATATAAGAGAAACATGAACCGTTGTTTAAACCCTGGAAAAAAATTTCACATGTGAAAATGCCTTAAAATATAATGAACTATGTGAAAAGTAAAATCGATTCCCTGTCTTGACCTTTCCCTAAGCTTAATCATGTATTATTGTTGCCTAAACCTAACTAAGCTATTAGTGCAAATACCTATTTGAAGAGCTTATGAACTTTTTTAAATCGAAAAATAAAAAAAATAGTGTCTCGGTGGAGTCTGCTTTGTCAGTGTTGGTCTACACTTGATCCACAGAAGTTGAAAGGTGGATGTGTGTTTGATGTTTAAAGTTCACTGATTTGTTTGATATCTTGGGATGATAGAAAAGGTGAAAACCCAAGAATAAAATTTAGCACAAAAGACAACAGTTTCTTTCTTTAGACATCGAAAAACTGCATTGTCCATTTCAGAGCAGTGGAAATTTGTATTTGATGGAACAACTCAAAGAATATAAACACACAAGAAAAAAAGATCTATAACAAAACATAAACAACATACCAACAAGCTAAGAAAACCCAATTTAAGACTTATTTAAGATGTTGATTGCAGTTGCAATAATGTTTTCTTTACAGTTTGTTCTTGCTAATGGTACTTTATAACAGCCGGATGGAAGGAGCTGAAATTAACTGTGCAGTGGGTGTGAGGAGTCTTTTATGGTGGTGTTGGCTTTACATTTAACTGCCTGTGTGTGGAGATATGTCAATGAGGTCTGAGTGGTGCCTGTTATTTTAGTAACGTGTTTGATGACTTTCCACCGTTTTGATTTATTTTTAACAGAGAGAATCTGTCAAGGGAGCTATGGACGTGAGGACCCAGTTGCAAGCAGATGAGGCAGGAGGCAGACCGGTGCAGGTAAAAAGGTTTTAAGAATAACGTAACAAAAATAAAACTCCAGTTGCAAAAAATGGATGAAAGCACTAATAAACATAGAAATGCAGAAGTCAAGCAACGAACTGGCAAGGAGGAAGTAAAACCCATGGAGTTAAATAAACATCAGCACAAACTAGACACAAGTAAATGAACAATCGGACCAGGTGAACTAAAGAGCATAAATCAAAAACACAGAGCATGACACTGGACACCAAAAACCAAGAACAAAAACATGACAAAAAGCAAACACATGAAACAAGAACATAAACCAAGATCATGACAGAAAAGTGTACCAGGATGAAATTTTGTAGGTCAAGACTGTGTCTATGAGTGATTCTTTCCTTTTGGCTTATACCTTGAAGGGTTGCCACAGCAAATCATCCGCTTCCATCTGACCCGGTATGGATGTTGTAGGATGTATTCGCATGTTCCTTTGTCACATGTTTTACGCTGGATGCCCCTCCTGACACAACCCTCTGCATTTATCCGGGCTTGGGACTGGCTTGTGTCTTCCCTCGTGGCTGCAGATGGAGGATTTGTAAACAATTTTATTAAACATTTGGGGACTTTTTTCATTTTTGGATGAGGGTAACATACAACATAACTACAACATAGTTCATCTCACAATGGTACCTGAAGGTGGATGTTATATTGCTTTTGGCAATGTTATGTTGGGCCTTGCTTACCATGTGGATGGCATTTTGTCATGTAGCATCTGCCTTAGCATTGCTAACGACCAAGAATACAACATCACTGGAGCAATATAACAGACTGGTCGTGGTCTCTTATAGCAGGATAACACATGGTGCCACACTACAAAAATGTTTCAAGAATGGTTTTTAATTTTGGGACTCTTTATTATTTTTTCTTTATTTTTTTTTTCTTTTTTGCCTCCCTACAGCTCTGTACCTTGTTGTAATGCTCCTTGTAACTTCCAGGACATAAAAGATCTGCCTTTGTTGGCTTAGTGGCAGATACCAAACCATACATTCAAAGGTCTAGTGGAGTCAATACCTCAATGGATGAACATGAAGTGAGAGGTGATAATATTGCAATGGATCATGTTTATCTTATAGCTTATCTGAATGCTAATGCCAAGCCTCTAAACTTGGCATTGGTAGTAGGTCTCAAAACAAAGGCACCCTTTGCTGCAACTGTTTATTGTAAAGTAAGACATTTTTTTGTCTTCGCTATCTCAACCAAAACTCCAACTGACTCCAAGTTTGTTTTTTATATTCTTTTGTATAACCATTTGTGTAAACATACTTCACAATATGTAATTGGAAAATGTTGCACATAAATGTAGATGTAGACATAAATATAATTTTAAACTGAAAAAAAATCTCTTTTGACACCACCAAATGGCAGCATAAGTTTTCAACAGGTTCCAATTACACAGAATTTAGTATTTTGGTGCAGACAACCAAATATGTGATGTCCTCGTATGGTGTGAGATCTGTGAATGTTGCATACACAAATTCAGGAAAATAAACTTGGACTCTTGGTAGTTCAGGAGTTTCAAAAGTCTTGAACGCTTCCTGTCCGGTTTTATGGAGAATGCCTTCAAGATGGACAAATATTAATTTGAAAGTGTCAAAAGTAAAGCACATGAGGACACATTTTTTAACAAAAAACAAAATAAAAGACATGAAAGAAACATGTCATTTCACTGACTGATGATGTTTAGGATGTTCAGCCAAAAGGACTACTGCAATGGTATGACAAGCTGCAAATCTCTTTCAATCACACCTTATTGACTTACTACTTGCTGCTGTTCTCATGTCCTGGACAAAATGTCCAGAGTCCTGTGCTGTAAACCAGAGGCCCCGCCTACTGTCTGTAGCTGTAGTAGGAGGTGGAGGCGTCCTTAGCTGTCCAGGCTAATGGCTACGAATGGGCCCTAATGCACACTTCTACCAATAAATCACATGCACAGCACCCTGCTTAGACATTCAGCAGCTTGGCCGGCCACTCTGCTCCATCACATACTCTGAGATTAATGAGCACACACCCATTTACCTTGTACCAACGGACAGCCGGGTACACAAAAGCACACACAAAGAAGAGGACAAAAACACACATGGGATTTATATAAGGACTTTTCTATTGACTGCAATTATTTTTCTAGCACTGTTCTCAAGCCAAAACCAAAGTACTGACAGTTGGAACAGTTTAATTCCTTCTATCCACTCTCAAATCTGCAAATAAAAAAAGCACATAATCACATCCAGGGAATACAAAGAAACATACTGTTTTAAACTGTCTACATGGTTTGAGCGATGCTTACTTCAGTCTAGGGGACAAAATCTCTTGGAACAAATGTTGGTCAGGAAAAAACAACTCATTGAAGGGAAGAGCTGAATGATTAATAGGCTTCACAGATGAGACACTACTCTTCTTTTCTCCTAGTTTGTGTAAACTTTCTCCCATGGGACACCGCTGCGTCTTTTGATCTTTCATTTGTAGAGTTATTACAATCACACTCCAGAATCAAATGTGCCGAACCGAATGAGTTTTCCAAATGTTTATCTTAGTAAGAAATAACGCACTCAACTAACCATATCTTTAGTGTTATCATCATAGCCCAGGCTATTTACAAACTGTATCTATTAATCATTTCTGAGCATGTACAGCAATTAAATTAGCCCGGGTCACACTCGAGCAATAATACGATTTTAATTGCGTGGGGCAAGACTCTAATTCGACTATCTCTGGATCGCTTGGTGAGGGCAAATGAAGCACTCATCAGGGGACAAAGGAGAGGGGGAAGAGGAAAGAGGAGGAGGTAAACAGTCTTGTGAAATAATATTAGTACAACCTCTTTTAATTCAAAACAATATATAAAAAAAAAATGATCTGGTCCTCACCAAATCTTAAAATTAGGCAAACACAACAGTGTCATTACAGCATCTAATAAAAACAAAGCTGAAATGCAGAAACAGTGTCAATAAAAATAAGTCCATCATGACTGCTTCTACAGGAATTAAGAGGGTCAGTAGCAGTTCATCAAATGCATTTGATTTATTGATCATCATCACTGTGAGCACCTCTATAAAAGCAACGGTTTTGGTAGGTAAGATGTCAGCAATGATCTTAGAGAAGCAGTTTTTGCTGCTCATCTATCTGGGAGGGGTTATAAAGCCATTTACCAAACTAACTGAAGTCCATCTTTCTACAGTTGAAAAATTATCCATAAGTGGAAAACATTTAAGACAGCTGTTAATCTTCCCTGGAAAGGACGTCCATGCACGTTCAGCCCAAAGTCAGACTTTGCAATGCTCAGAGAAATGCAACAGAGCCTGATAACTACAACTCAGACTCTCCAGGCCTCAGTGAGCAGTTTATGTGTTAAGATTTCTGACAGTACAATGAGAAAAAAGACTGGACAAGTATGGCAGCATGAAAATACCAAACACAGAAAATCAGCACAAACACCCCAAACCAACTGTCAAGTTCAGTGGAGGAGGGCTGATGATTTGGGTTTGTTTTGCATCCTCAGGACTAGGACACCTTTTAGTAATTGAGTGAACCATGAACTCCAATGTATGCTAAAGTATTCTCGAGTTAAATGTCATGTAGTTGGGGAAGTTTATGAATCAGATGCACATTTAGTTTTGTTTCTTGTTACATAAATAATGACCCAAGATGACAAATCTTGTATCGTTCACATTTTAGGACCTGTTTTTTTTTTTTTGTTTTGTTTTTTTTATCATTCACTTAAACATAAACTTTATTTAAGGAGGGTATTTTCTTTTTCTTGACTGTACTGTGAAAATTAAGGGGAGTGATAAAAAGTAAAATCAAAACACCAGACGTTTATTCAGTTCTTTACCTTGGTCTTGCAAAAAAAGAAAAGGGGGGAAACTGTACATCAGGACTTCGAAGTGAGGCACATGTTGATTTGCCCATCTAAGCCAAACATTTCAGGTCACCAATCAAATCCTCTGTGTGCATCTGACAAGCAAAACAAACTCTGCATAGGTTACGGACATGCAAACAAAATGTAAGTTTGTGGCAAGAAAATACACAAAAAAAAATAAAAAGGAGCAAAACCCTGAACAGAACATGAAATACTGTGCAGCAATATGAATGTTTACTTGTTAAATTTTTTATCAGTTTAGTTTTTATCTCCCTCCTCCTCTCCCTGCGTTATCTATGCAGCAGGTACTGAGCTGTGCATCGGGGCTGCGTGGAGCTGATTAGAACAGTGATAGATGGGAAGGTGGATGACCTTAGCTTCCGACTAAACACAAGGTTGGACATTTGTCTCCTTGCCGCATTTGCATGCTTACCGCCTGTTTATGGCAATTTGTCACCATACTCTTTTTGCCATTGAGAAGACACGGTTTTTAAGGAAAACGAAAAAGCAGAGCAAGGCTAGATTCCCAAGAATACAAATTTAAAGCAGGCTTTGATGAAGCACTTTTATTCAGGTGATTCCACAAATGCACACGCCACATTCTCCACATGCCTTCCCTGTTTATATGAAAAAATAAGGCAACACGAGTGCAGAGATTCATTGCAGGAGAAAACTAAAAAACTATGCACACACACTTCCAAGACCTCTGTGTTAACCTTCCACCCACCCACACGCCATAAACACATACGCACACACAGCATGACACATGCTGATGAATGGCCTGTCATGCCGTTTGGTGATCAATGAATTATTTACACTCATATGCCTTCAATAATTCAGGGGCCCAAGTCTTAACAAATTACTACGCTACTCCCCAAACCAACAGGGTTCACTCAGCCAGAGCACAACCACATTTACCCACCCCAACGTAAAGTATGACGAGGAGTTTTACAGCCAATTCAGTATGAAAAAGCATCCACATACATGGGGTAAAATGTTGAGTTTGATAACTTGAATTCATCAGGAAGCTGATGAGTTTTTTACCCTACCTCAAGGCTGGGTAAGTTCCATCATTATACTGAAATGATTATATCACTTCCTCATCAGATTCAGTTTGATGTTTTAGGGTTTGTTACAACTTAAGTGTCATCGAGTCTTCATTCTAAACTTTAGAAGTGGACATATGTTAGCTACATGGACTTCAGAGTACAAACAGTAACTAATATACCAATTATTGCCACTGTTGCCTTTATGTGTATTATGTAAAACATGACTTTTTCTTAGTTTGGAATTATTTATGTTGGTGTCTGAGGTCATTAGCAGCTCAAAAATTCCTGAAGCTTTTTTGGGGACACCTGAGTCTGAAAATATGGCATTTAGTGGGCTGTTGAGATATGCAGTGGACATTGCCCCCCAACTACGCAAGAGTAATTTATTTATACTGCACATTTCATTTGACATGAACATGAACAACCCAACATGCTGCACTTAAATAAAAGAAACATTTAGACAGAAGAATGCACATTTTTGAGTTATGTGTATTAAACATACGGAGAGTCAAGAAAACTGATTTGGTTTGGAGGTTTAAATTAAATAGTGATTTTCCTTGTTTAGTTCTAACTCTTGCAATGGAAACTAGACCCTGATAATCTTAGAAGTCTCAATTGCTCATATGGTGTCAGCAGATCATATATATATATTTATTGACCCAGAGCCATTAAGTGCCTTGTATGGCATCAAAATGTTAAAATTTGTGTTTTTGTGCAAAGGAAGCCAGTGTAAAGATATAAAATCCTAGCATTAATGTCCCTTTTTTATGTTCTTTGTGGGGATAAGTAGCTGCATTCTGGATCAATGTCAGGAGTCTTTTTTTTTCTGACTAGAACACTGTTTCTCAATCCTGGTCCTCGGGGACCACTGTCCTGCACGTTTTAGATGTGTCCATCTTTAACACACCTGACTCAAATGAATGGCTCATTAGCAGACTGCAAAAAACTTGACAAGCAGTTCAATTAATCTGAATCAGGTGTACTGAAGTTGGAAAGAACTAAAACATGCAGGGCAGTGGTCCCTGAGGACCAGGATTGAGAAACACTGGACTAGAACTATCAGGAGAGATCATATTTCCCCAGCATTATCCTCTCTTCATTGACTCTCTGTTAAATTTAGGATAGAATATAAAATTCTTCTCCTCACTTATAAAGCTCACCATCACCAGCCTCCATTGTATATCAAAGATCTCATAGTTCCATGTTTTCCTAACAGCACTTTGCTCTCATGCCATAGGTTTACTTGTGGTTCATCTCTAAGAGTACAATGGGAGGCAGAGCCTTTGACTGTCAGGCCCCTCTCTTATAGAACCACCTCCCAGTTTGGGTTCAGGAGGCAGACACCCTTTCAATATTTAAGATCAGGATTAAAACCATCCTTTTTAGTAATTATTATACTTAGGGGTAGTTAGCCATCCTTTAGTTACTCTGACATATGCTTAGACTGCTGACGGACGTTCCATGATGCACTGAGCACTTCCTTCATCTCTCTGTTCCTTATCTTCCATGTATAAACAAATAACAGTATTGGCGTTATTAATGTATTTCTCCTGTCAGCAGGTCTTCTTGGCTAAAAGTTGGAGAGTCTGTTACTCTACCTTTCCTGTCCTCTCCACCCCAGTCGAGGCAGATGGCCACCCTCCCTGAGCTGGGTTCTGCTGGAGGTTTTTTACTTTCCACTTTCGCACCTTGCATGCTCAGGATGGGAGATTAGATCGATGTCGATGTTGGTTGTCCTTAACTAGGCTATTTATTATGAATCGTCTCAAATTGACTTGTCTGTAAAGTGCCCAGAGATGACAGTGTTGTGAACTGGTGCTATACAAATAAAGCTGAATTGAACTGAATTTAATTTAGAGGGACCTGTAAAAACTGCAGTAGTCAAGCCCACTGAAAACAAATTTGAACAAGTTTTTTCAAATTATGTTTAGCCATTAGGCCCAATAATTCTACATATATTATTCTGGTGGTAAAAGGTTGATATGGTTATTTATATAGTTTGGATTTTAAAATCTAGTTTGACAACAACGTTTCTGGTTTGATTTGTTGATTCATTGGCGCTAATCTTTGGATGCTCATCTTTGGCTCCAGAAACCATTATTTAGGATTTATATTTGCTGAGGAAAATTTTTGAACATCTAAATATTGATTTGACCAAGGCACACATTGAAGATTTTTATGGAACAAGAGTCCTCTGGTGAGACAGTAATATAGAGCTGAGTGTTGTTGGCATAATTGTGATATTTTATTTGTTTCTATGATCTCAGCTAGATCATAGAAATCCAATGGGAGCCCAAAATGGAGCCTTGGAGAACTCCACATCATTTTTTTTTAATCTTTGTTAGTTCTATACTTATCAACCAAACACAAAATAGTTCCTGACTTTCAAGTAGAATTCAAAATAATAGAAAAATATGTTTAAAAGAAAATCACAAACCGAAAAAAACAAAAATATTACCAACAATAACAGTATTTTCTCTCTTATTGTCATTAAGTGTAGTAGTGGTTTGTGAATGCATGTGGTTTTTCTCAGATTTTTTTATTTCTAATTCAATCCCCCCAAAATAATCAATGCCCATAAAGAAGATAAAAAAACACAACTTAATTCACTTCCTGATCAACATTATCATATTTTAGCAACCTCAAATAGCACCGACAATGCACCAGAGCATTAACACATTTCAACCACTTGGCTCACAGTGTGAACATCCCATCAGTCACACAGGTTAAGATGGTCATGTATACAACAAAAGATTATATAGTTGCTACACACCTTCACGGATTTCCTCACCATGGACTACCACACATACACATACGTGTGCAGACAAAGACAGCTCACAGAGACATACATACAGTTAGAAACAGACACACAAACACACAGTGAGGCCCCAGCAGACACTTCCAGGTCCCTAACGAGGTCGCTAATTAACTCTCCCACTTGCGCTTGCTCGTTTTCATCCGAGGTGCACATTGCTTTTTTGACAGGAGAAAATTGCCGGGCAATTAAATCATCTGAAGACGAACACTCCAGCAGATGGTATTAACAGCTAAATGTTACATCCATTTTCAAACATGTGATTGTGGAGAAACGGTACAGTAAGGGACTGACTGCTGTAATGCTCTCTGTTAACACAGCTGAGGTTTTAAAACACTTTCCTGTACAAATGCAGCAGAGCATATTGATGTTACTTAGCTATATGTTTCCATCCACACCAATCCAATTCAGGCTTTACACTCTGTAAGACACCAGAATATTGTTTTTCAAGTCTAAGCCAAACTTTTAAATCGGTAAACGTGTTTGAGCTATTTTATGCTCAATGTTAAATATGCAAATGGAAGGAGCCTTCTGTCTGTCCTGTACCTTCATTTTGTGAATATGTCAGAGAGAAAGCTTGTGAATGTGTAAACAGAACAAAAAGCAATACCACAGGAAATCATGGGGGCAGTGTTGCACAGTATAGCTCACATGCAACCAGAGAAAGGAACCACAAAGGAACTAGAAACTTTGATGTAATGAATAGCTGCTCAGACCAATGCTGTTTATGTGCTGCCTCTATTTACGTCTCTTTCTGAGAATGTATATCATGATCTCTTCCACAATCGCCATGTTTTTACTTTTGCCAGATCTTGGAAGGGCACCATGAACTCTATACACCCCTCAAGTGGATGAGTTGCCTAACAACCATGCCACTATAAAGCACACATAAGAACACGTGTTACCCCATATGGGATGTGTATGTGTTCAGTGAAATTTGACACACCTAGATAATACAGTTGGGGATAGAACTGCTCCTGACTGAATATATTCAACTAAACTAAGACCCTTTTTTATACCCATTTTTTTTTTTCTTTTGTAAAAACAGTAACTCAGAAAATTTCCCTATCTCTTTTGTCACATAATAAATGTGTCAGAAAATGTGACTGAAAAGTATTTCATTTAAACGATCTATCAGTCACCTGAGGGATTTCCAGGCTGTGACTTTGAACTAATATATATATATATATATATTTATTTATTTTTATGTTTTTTTCAACCACAGTGTCATCTGACAAAATCATCATTTAAATAACTTTCGGACACTATCTGTGAGTATTTGGCTGTTCTGACATGTACCACTGTCTCCATCTAAGACAGCCTGAAGTGGCAGAATTCCTTGAGTCTCTTTAACTCGCATAACTTTTTACCTGTAAAAGGATATAATGGAACTTAATATCTTCACTCAGTAAAAAAAAAAGGGGGGGTCTGCTGAAAGACCTTTGAATCTTTGGCTCAAAGAGGCTAAACATGTTATCATGGGAGTCTGATGTCATATTAACGTTTCCCCTGATGGCCAGCTCTGACAAGTTCCCTCTGTTATGTACACACTACGGTTTAATATCGTAAAAGCTTTAAGAGGGCATCTTTAAGAAGATCAAGCCAAGCCTTTTAAATAAATTTAATACAATATTGCTTCATTTAAACATTGCTCATGTGGTAAACGACAATGATTACTTGGAATTAATGTTTGACCCAGGTCTATCACTCCCACCCACCTCCTCATACACACTCACACACACATTGTTTTTCAGGTTCCACTTCATTTTAGTGTAGCCTCCTGGGTCCTGGGCCTCTTCTGAAACTGATTTTTGTCTCCTATTTTGTTAACCTCACTCGCAATTAACCCCACGCTGCGAGCCAACCACACATGGACCAATAGAGGCGGCCTACAGCGTGTGAGTGTGAGTCTCTGCATTGTGTCATCTGTCCTGTAAAGAAAAGAGCGGGGAGAAAGGAGAATGAGACACAGAGTGCTGTTTTTGGGCGTCCGCTAGTTTTTTGCAGGGTACCCCCGGGGGCAATGACAGCAGCATAGGGCGGAGGGTTTGTTTTTGTCTGTGTGTATGTGCAACAAGAAAGACGAAGTAGGAGGGGTTCCCATCCTGACAGGTTCTTTTGTAAGTGGGTGGGTTTGGGCCAGGAAGGAGAGGGAGGTGAGGGTTGGTTTTTAGGTGGCGTCAGGAGCGGTGGAGATGGCGTGAGTCACCACCAACAGGGGGTCATTGTACCCTCTTTATTCTGTCTCCACTCTCCATAGACGGATTAAAGAATACGCCCGAGTCTTAATCTTTGAACTGCACAGACACAGATGCACAAACACTCACAGTTGCAGCTGAATCAGGTCTGTCGAGGTCGAGTCTCACGCAGCTTGTGTGCATATGTTTCGCTAAACGTTTACGTTGGCGGGCTACACTGCGATTCATAGGTCTCATTTGCATGGTGGAATGTACAGTTTGTGCTGAGGCCAATACTGTAAGATTTCTTTTTATAGATCTCTGTGTGTTTTTTTTCCTTCATAATGAGAGAAAAAGGTCAGTGTCTGGTGAGGGGGAGGAGGGTATTAAGCCAGGATTCTTGGTTTCTTTACAGATCTCCAAGTCCACCAATTCCAACAAATGAGCATGTACAACAAGCCAAGGGGGCTTTTATTGCAAATCTAATTCATTTCTCTAGACAACTGTGAAATTTGCCATTGACATTAGTCATTACCCCAAGGCTAAAGAAAAGATGATCTCAGTTAATAAATGATCCCTAACAAGGAGCGCTCCTCTTTCTCTCCCATTGTGTTAATGGCAGGGGCAGCTGTTAATGCCATGCAGTTACAGAACAACACTGCTAACACTGACTGAGGCTCCACTTCCCTCTAAGTCCTCCTGCTCTCATTTGGCTGCTGGGTACTCCTTTCCTCCACCTCAACGCCTTTCGCCCCCTCCCCGCATCATCATCATCATCATCTCTTTGCAGACTCTGCATAATGCAGTGGCATCATTAGAGCCTTCAGTTGCCTCCAGCTCTGTTTTTGGATTACAACCCGGATGCTTCCGGGTGTTGGCCCACTTGAGACTCTGGGGCAAGCCATTGGGAGGACATGTGAATGACAGCAGTGCCGAGAAATGTTAGGAAAGGGGGTTAAAAAAAATAAATAAATAAAAAAAAGGGAAGTATCATCTGGAAGTGGTTGACCCAGCTGTTCAAAGCGGTACTAGTGAGAGTCAAGCCAGATCAGGAGAGGGCACAATATGTGAAGAAGTGAGGTCTAAAAGAAAAACAAGAAGTCTCAAACTGCAATCAAGCACTTTTGCTCCTGTTAGTTTGCATAATATGAAAATATAACTAATCAGTACTATGCTGTTTTATTTCTAGCTCCTTATAATTGTTTCCTGAAAAGGGAAATCCATTATTAGACTACTGAGGCATCCATGTTTGTCTATCTTTGAAATGAAAAGTCTCTCTCTCATCGGAGGAAAATGGAATTGCTCAAATTGTGTTTGCAAGAGGGGCCCCTGCACGTCTAGTGTGGGAAGCACATAATACGATATTCCCGTTATTCCCTTCTCGGAGTTCCAATTTATTGAAGTAACCGAGCAGAAAATGCACTGACAGCTGTAGCACTTTATTGCGAATTAGTATATACATTCTACACCCCGCGAGAAAAACCCAAGCCTCATTGTATGTCTGTAATTGCTGGAGCCCGGGAGAATGCAGGGGCGATAGAGAGTCGAGCAATTACAAGCTAAAGATGACAGGGTATACTTTCAGCTTCAGCTCCTGTTTGAGGCTGTGGATGGAAGCTGGGAGGAGACGGCATCAGCGAGGTCTGACAGTGGCAGAGAGTGGGAGAGAGGACGTGTTAAATAAAATACCTGGTCATTTTAAGAGCTGCAGCCATTATTCTCACTGCAAAACAGTTTTCACTGTTAGGTTTAACAGAATTATACTGCTTAGATGATTGCAGATTGATTGAAGTTTCAAGGACTTGGAACAATAAATGACTTTTTAAATTAATCAGAACAGAATTTAACCACTCTTAGTTTAAGGTATTAAAATAATTCTTGCAGCAAGTTTCAGTTCCTATCTTTACATCAAATTTTGTGTCCAAACATACTTGCATTTTGTATTTTTCCTCTCTAAATAAACCCTATACTTTTTTTAGTATTTTCTTCTCTTTTTACCACCATCTATAGAAGATATCAATAAATAAAATAAAGATCTTTTCCAGAAGCTCTGCCCACTGAAAAAAGTTTCTGAGGTTTCTGTTTTTACTTTGGTATTAAAAACTAATGTGCCTTTACAAGAATCTGTCCAGTATGAGCAGCAGGAGAGGCAGCAATATATCCGACATCACATGATACGTCACTTCCTCTCTTTGGTTTGGTGGATGGTCCTTATGCTTTTCCACTGTCACAGAGTCACTTACAAGCGGACAAAGACGGCTGGTTTTAAAGCTGACAAAATTTTACTTCTTTCATACTTTGCACCAAAGTCCAAATGTGCGTTCACACTTCAAACAGGCTATACTATCCGTGGAAGTGGACCAAACAGTGCTCTTGTGTAATGTGTAAGTCAAATTTTGACCCTATCTGAAAGTGAAGCTCACTATCATGCTCAAAAGACCAGTTTGATATGGTTTGAGCTTTGTGACATGGTGGATTACACTTGGTACTAAAGGGCCCAAAGAATGCCAAGAAAAATATCCTCACATACCCTTACACCACAACTCTGACCCAATCATACAAGGCAGGTCCATGCTTTTATGTTGTTTACACAAAATTCTGACCCTACCATCTAAATATTGCAGCTGAAATCAAGACTCATTCAACGACGGAACATTTTTCCAGTTTTGTATTATCCAATTTTTGTGAGCTTGTATGAACTGAAGCCTCAATTTCTTGTTCTTAGCTCACACGAAAGGCACCCAGTGTAAGGCAGGATCGGCTGAAAGTCGGACACAAGCGCAGGCGGAATGTGAAAAAGGTTTTTAATGCAGCTCTCTCACAGCGAAGTAGCTACAAGACAATACAAAAATCTGCAGTGTCCTGCAGTGTTAAGTAGAACAGGGAACAGGTGTGACTTGTCAAGTTGATGAGGAGAGGCGGCAGGTAAAGTTCGATGAGATGGAACAGAGGAATCCTGGGTAATGTAGTCTTAGGACCGGTGATCAGTAGGCTGGTGAAGTGGAGCGTAATGGTGCAGGTGGAGCAGGCATGACACCCAGTGTGGTCTTCTAAATATTGTAAACTCATGCGCTACTAATATCTGGAAAAATGCATTTAATAGCATTTCAATAAAAAAAACAAAAAACAAAAAAAAAAAACAATATTCCTGGCCAAAATTAAACAGACCTAAAGTTAAAGTGCCATTTTAAGTACTTTAAATAACAGCTCCGGCTGTTCTCTGATTAAGAGTCTAAAACATGTTGCAGTAATTTAACCTTTTAAATGTTTTTGTCCATATTCTTTAGTAATAGACATTAATATCTGACAGTAAGCCGGGACAGTATCTGGGCTGTTGAGTGCTTTTGGTCGAGGGAAGGGCCTGAGTTAGCACAGATGCTCATTGAGAAGAGCAAATGTTGTGTTCTTTTACATCAGTCTCCGAAAGTCTCCAATATCACCAGAAAAAGTTTCTAGCTTTGTTGCTAGTCAATTTCTTTTAAGTGGTCTGAAAAACTGGGCTCTGACATGTGCACGCTGTAATCGGTGCACCAGAAACCATGCACTGACAAACATTCTGCATAGTTTGGAATGCTAACTGCGATTATATATATATATATATATATATATATATATATATATTAACACATTATTTTTTTTGTTTTTAATTAAGCATAATTGACGCATTAAATTCCCACCCTTAATATATACGCACTAACACCAACATCAAAATCTGCTGTTATATCTAAGAGTAGTAGACTGCACATTTTTTACACTTTCACTGTACGAATGAAACCTATAAGCTATTTGCAGTCGTGTCTTCATGCTTTCACCTCTGGAAAAACCTCAAATTGCTCGCAACACAAGTAAGATTTAGCAGTGTGAGACTGACCTGGCTGACTGGAGTTGCAGAAGTTTGCACAGCTGCTCACTGACTGGTTTTCACTGTAAGTCTGTTCTTTTTCTTCATGTTGATACAGGGATCTCATCAACCCCTTTCATGTTTTCTGAAATCGGCCTTTCATTCTTGGAATATTTTCTTGAGGAGTTCTATTTTAATTTGCCTAGCATTCGACTAGCCATTATCACATGAATGCAGACTCATCTAAGACTCAGAATAAGGTCAAAGGTCTTTTAAAAACTCAGATTTGACGTGCTTCAGGTTATTTCATTTTTAGGCAGTGTGTGTTGCTTTTTGTGCAGTTTGTCTGTTTGATTTATCCTGAAATAAAACTGTAAATCCAAATTTAAGCGATCTCTTTCACAAGGTTTACCTGGCCAACAGGCTTACAGGACACATCAGTATAAAAACCAGTATAAAAAAAAAACAATCTTTAACAGTTTGATTGATTTAACAAACACTCAAGGTATGAGATTTGTGGAAAGCTTTAGTTGACTGCAGTCACTACGATCCACAAAATACCGCAAAAGTTTGCTCGGTGCATAAATGCGTGTTTTCATATCTTGAACAAAAATGCAAAAATCTATTAGCTGTACTGGTCTCAATTCTATGTTTCTCTATCTAATGGCACAAAAATGTAAGAGAACCTAAAACACACATGGAAATTTACATCATGGCCACACTTGTACAGAGTCAAACAACTAAAGAAAACAGATTGTTTCCAGCTGTTTTCGCCACTATCCTTGCCTTTACAAAGAAGCACAGGAAAGCAAAGCAGAGGTCTCTGGCCTGAGCTTATCCCAGACCTGCAAATGTGCAGCCTTCAAGCTCCAGCGATGCCTCCTTTCATGATTTCAGGCGACTCCTTCGTGCCATCTTGCAGGTCTGTTGTTCTCTTGCAGCGTGCGAAGAGGTGCTGTTTTATCAGTCTTGTGTACTTGTGAAGCCGATGTGGCGTTTGGTGTGCAGAGCTGCTGAACTGTGAACTGCTCAGGGCATTGAGAATAAAGCGGGTGTTCGAGCAGGCCGACCCGTCCTGCATGCAGGTGAACCGCCCAAGGCTTTTTGTTGGCTGCACAGAGAATTGATGTCAAATGAGAGTGACTCGAAAGGTTGGTCAGGTGCATAAAATATGTATTGAGATGTATTCCAGCTTGAGTCAAAGTGTGCTTGAAATCCTTTTCGTGTGTGATTGATGGATTGATTCAGACTCTCAAACTGAAACTACCCCACAAGGGAAAACCACACCCAGCAGACAATCCCTGCACAAAACCAACAGTCAAAATAACAAGAATAAAGCTTTTGAATTTGCTGTTTTGTTTCATCAGATCACACAGCATGGGTTTTTATTTGCTACATTCTCAGGGAGAGCTGGAACTGCAGCCCTGGGGATGCTCACAAAGACATAGAGAGTACTTAGGATGTAAAACGCACAAAGCTGCAATGTAAACACTTGTCTTCCTTCATATTAGATTTTCCATCATCTTCATTGCTCCTTCTTTTGGCGAGGAGCACATCTCACACTCCAGCGTTTCAATTTGCAACGCCGCCGTTCCAAAGTACATGTTCATTTATTGCCGTTATTACTTTGTCATATCGGATAAATTGATAACATGACATAACTTGTTTGCTGCCTTGTTGCGCCGGCAGTCTGATTATGAGGTCAAGTGCGTTAACAGATGACAAATGCAGGAGATGGGAGAGACGCCATCCATTCTCTTCAAGCCGGTGCCTCTTCCTCTTCTAAAATTAAGACCGTTGCTCTGTTAGGAGTGAAGCAGAGATACACTGCTGTTTTCTAAACTAATTCACTCCTACAAATAAAACTGAGAAAAAAAAGTGGAGCAGTAAAGAAAGTCTGATGGCGCTTTTGCAGGCATGGTTGTTAAAGATTTGCCTCCAGGATTCCTCCTAATGATGGTAAAAATTGAAATGACCTGGCAGTGATTAAGAGGGGGATCAAGTAGAAGGTAAATCCCTGCCAAAGCTCATGACAGAGGTTGCTATGCTACAATCTGTGACAGGCAGAAAAAACAGTTTAGGACAGGAGTAACTGTATGTGTGAGACCCTGGAAAACTGCAACGTGCCTCCAGGTCTTAATTTACAACGAAAGCTGTGCCAGTTTGGTTTTTGCAGGCTCCTTGAAGGGTTAAGTTAAACTCCAAATTAGCTCTCGGAGCATCCGCTACACAGCTCGAGACCTAAGAACATCAGTAGATAACCAACATCTGGTTTAAAATGTGAATCCAAGATGCCTTTGGCAAAATTTTCTGTGTGCTTATTTATTAGAAGCCCTCATTTTTCATTTGGATCCCATTTACAACAAAGAGGTGCACAATTTGAAGTGACCTCTTGCATATTTGCCAACAAATAGTGCTGGAAACACTTAATAAAACTGAAAAAGCATCACTCGATAAGGCACTTAACTGACTGTGAATGATGCACAGACAATGCAGACCATACCTTCAGGGTGCAAGCATATCTCCTGTCCTCAGGGGATGACTAAACTGTCAGAGAATTCCCATTATGTATTATCACAAAGTCAGACAGCAAAATCTTCAAAACCAATGTCTGTGATGGGCTAAGAAAGAGCTGACAAGAGAGTGTGAACATTCCCTCTCCTTCCCCCATTTGAGTCACTTTGAAAACTTAGCAGATCCACCTTTTAAAAGTCCTGTGGGGATGAATCAACCTTGTGCTCCTATCTAAGACGGTACAACCAGCACACCTAGAATTACAATGGAAGCACATCAAGGGACGGCCAAGCCTGACTGACAAGCGCTTCCCCCCTTCATAAAAAACGTCGGGCTGCCTTCATTTGCATGACGGGGTTCGGACTGGTGGAGAGAGTTAATCAGGGCTTTCCATGGTGCCGTAGCAGGGGCTCCAATTTTTCCCCACTAGCTGAAGCACCCTTCCCCATGAGGGCCGCTGGTGAAATCCTCTTAGAGGGAGAAGGCTGAAAGAAGAGTTTGCGCCCACCTTGTCTCACGGGATGGGAGCACGGAGAGGAGGAGAGGGACAGGGGCTGGTTTCCTTTGGGACTGACCTCTCTTCCACCGCCTGGCACCTCCCATTAAAACAGCTTTAATTACATAGAGATGACTCCTCCAGCCCCCCCACTCACACTCCCCCTCTGCCTATCTCTCCCTCTCCACAGGGGAGCACTCCTCGTCTCCTCTCCATTAAGACTCAGGGAGTGAGGGGAGAGGAGCCTGCAGAGTTCCCCACTTCCACGCATTCAGCAGGGAGCACATACCATTTTCAGCTTCCAGTGTCTGTTCACAGTTTTTGTTTTTTCCTCCATAGATCATGATGATAATTGTGATCCATGGAGCAAATTTTAAAATCATATAATTGTTATATTAAATATAGTAAATATTACAGATATAATTAAATTTAAAATTACATAAAAATGTATTTATGACTTATTATTACATAATATATTGATCACATATTTATCATACATATATCTGACAAGTAAGTTAGAGTTTCCATTAGTGGATAAATGAAGTATTTTTAATTTCATTTCATTTGATTTCACATGAAAACAAAAAATTTAAATCATGTAAATAATCAAACCATAAGATGTGATAATAGATTGTCAGTAATAGATAGAGGTTATGCTTTAGATTAGATGTTCTAATACTACATTTACTTCTACATATTAAAAGATCCTCAATAAGGATAGGCAAAGATTCAAAATACTTTGTAAAAGTAAGAAAACAACACTGATAAAAACAGTGAAAAGAATAAACACAAGGTCTTGTCCTCATGCAGGTGATCCTCATGATTGTCTGCTGTTTTATTGCAGAGGCTGCAGAATGTTTTCTATTTCAACAGGTTGACTGACAGGTTTGACTGTAATGTTGCAACTGTCAGTACTCCTTTTTTCTCTCTTCACGTTCTCCTTTTCTCATCTGTTCACTCTCTCCTTTCTTTTGTCCTCCCTGTCTGGTCCAGCATTAAAATATAAAGTCATCAATAAATAAAAATATTTTAAAATAAAGAATAATACTTAAGTATCAAAAGGAGCCTAATAGCCATAAACCTCCTCTTGGCAAGGTAAATTTGTTCAGTACAACATGGCAAACCTGACCATCATTCTGGTTAAATTATATATTTTGGTATGTAAAAGTTTGTTATATCTTTATTGTATTTTAATATGGATAAATTGTTTGCATTATTTAAAAGACTTAGCATTGCTTTGTGCAGGAAAAGCACTTTACAAATCAAGTTTTATTTAATTTGATAACACAAGGTCTGTCATTTAACGGCAGCAAGCTTGCAGAGAGAATGCAACAGTCAGAGCTACAATACATTCTGATGCCATCTTTTTTTCTCTGCTTTCCTACCTGCTAAGCTTTGGTAGCCTTGAAGTGTTAGTGAACACTGGACCAGCACAAGAACAACAGAAACAATTTACAATCTTGCAAAACTGATCAAAATTTAAAACATTAAATTAAATGAGAAACTTTCAGTATTGAAATTTTTCTTAATTGTTGTGACATTACACCAACTATTTTCCTTTTTGTGGTTGAGTCCAATGTTACTGCATATTAGGGCCACCGTAAAAGCCAAACCACAATGGTAATGAGTGCACAGCCTCCATTTCCATTATTTCCACAAACCACCAACTGTTATCAGTAAATTCCAGTGAGGGGCGCATGATTTATGTTTCCTTGGATTATAAAGTACAGTATCACTAACATGTGTAAAGTGCTCCCCAAGTGGCACGTCTGTCTCTTTGATTAATGCTGATTTAATTAGGTGGCGTGCTCATTAAGCAATAAATAATGACAGAAAGGTGTGGAGTTCTGCAAAGATAAACAGCAAACCTTGGGTGAAGTGATACCCCAGAGAAGATGTCCAATCAGATTATTTCTTTGGAAAACAATAGTGAGATTAAATGTGTCCAGTGGACATGTTTGACCATTGTAATGCAATGCACGAAATGTGTGATGATCATCACAATGTGTATTTACCCTGAATGCATTTAGAATAATTAACTGCAACACAGTCTTTTGTACATGTTTCATGACAGTTTAGAAGTCTTAGAAATGTTTCTGCTGACTTCCTGCAATCATGATTTGATATTAAATATATCAATATCTTAGAAAGCAACATCCTCAACTCAAGGACGTCCGATAGAGCCATTAATCAAATCACACCCTACTGTCCCAAACTCCATAACCTGAGCCGAGCAGAGAAAAACATCAATTTCCTCTTGGTTTGCGTCAGCAGCAAAGGCAGCACTCCTTGCTGATCAGCCAGTCACACGCCTATTTGCTGAGAATATGCTTAGCTACCGTTCCCCTATGTCAGATGTCTCCACATACAGACTTTTGATGTGTGTATAAGAAGAGCGTTATTTACACTGATTAATGGTCCCCAGCTTCAGCGGGTTGCAAGCGACTCGTGTCCAGACAGCAGTGACAAATAAATCTATCAATCATACGAGGGATTTTCTAATCCCCGAGCCATCAGACAGAGCTGCAACCTAAACACTTTGTCATGAGTGCGCTGCCCCCACTTGCTGTAAACACACGTTTGGCGTACAGTTAACACAGCGCTGTGAGGGACAGAACAGACTCCAGGTTACAACACAAAGCAGCGCAGTCATGAGTTGTCCAGGTTACAGCCGAACTTTAGGTCACGACAGATGGCCTTGCATTTGGTATTAAGATGAGTTCATGGTTCACTCTAGGTCCTTTAACTGCAAATCAAGCCCACATCATTATTCCTCCACCCCCGTGTTTGACAGTTGGAATGAGAGGTTTGTGCTGATACGACATGATTGGTTTTCCCTAAATGTGCTGCTGTGCATTATGACCACACATCTCCACTTTAGTCTCATCTGTGAGGAAAAGACTTTCCCCTGCAACCCTGGCCAACCAGACCATATTTGTTCAGTCTTTTGCAAACTGCACTGTCATAAACATTAACATTTATCATGCTAACTGAGGCCTGTAGAGTCTGTGATGTAGGTCTTCAGTTTCTTTGAGATGAACTTTATATAACTTCTACTCCTTGGAAGATTTTCAACTGTCACAAGGATGATTGACTCCAGATTTTTTGGAAATGACATTATAGCTTTTCTCACATTAACATGACCTACAGACCCTCTAGACTGACATCAAAGCTTAGTGAGTTTCCAAGGGTATGTTATTGCCCCATGATCAATTTCTTTAAAGTGGAAATATCATGAAAAATCCACTTTTTTTAGTGCACTTTTAGTTTTGTGAATCTGCAATTTTTTTTTGTTTTTTTGTTTTTTTCTTGAAGCAATTTTGTAGTCCACGTTTGGTTATGCCGAAGTTGCCAGTAGACAAGTCAAAATGTGCGGTTGTTGGGTGTATCAACCCACACAATTCCTTAAATCGCTCCCCGGCATCAGAGCCTCTTCAAAGTGCCTGGTTGGATTTAATTTTTCACGGAAATATACTGACATTAGTTGGGAAAGTCCTTCTTGTTTTCCACGAAGCACTTCAAGTACGAGTGCTTCAGCAATCTCCACCAGTATTAAGATGGATTTGCAGAAAGACTGCGTATGAATGAGGGGTCAGTTCTTTCTCCCTATGGAAACTATGGACACAGCAAAGCGGTAAGCTCCAAATTACATCAAGCTTCATTTTAAGACATGCATTTTGTGTGTTGATATGATGTACCAGCTGCTGTTTTGATAGCATTAGCATTGTGGTTTTTGCTTCAGTTAGTGCTGTTTGCTAACTTTTAGCTTCCTACCTGAGTATATAACTGCACTGTGTGCTTTGAATAAAATGATTTGGCTTTGTTTTTTGCAGTTTTGTGTAGGGGAACACATGATCCAAATGTATTCAGTGACTTTCGTGACACTCGCAGACAGCATCAAAACGAGTCGCTCTAAAGATGCGCCTTAGAGCAGGGGTTAACAAGGGGTGTGTGGAGCTAGAATAACCAGGAATTCAGACCAAAGCATTGTGGTTCTACTATAGACCATAAATTAATGATTTACATGTGAAAAGGAAGGATTTAAAAGCATGATATGTCCACTTTAATTAGGAATTTTATTCACTCTTAATAACTTTCCTTACATATTTGTTAGCACTTAAAGTCCAAAATGATACTTGTCTTTCCTGCTATAGTACTTCAAGGGTTAATAATGATTCATTACTAAACAACATTTCCACTTCTGAATAATATTTATATCTTCTAATGGATTAGCCTTATAATTCTTTCCAGATTAATAGGGAGCAATAACTACTTCTCTAAAATAATTGCTGATGTCTTTCCTCCTTGGAAAAGTGTTAACACATGTGTAAATAATGAACTATAAAAACTTAGGCTTTTATAGAGGCGATCATGCTGATGATGATTAAATAATCAAGTACATTTGATAAGCAGTGCCTGGATGCTACTAATACTCTTCCTTGTGATGGGAGCAGTAAAGTTAGACCAAGTTTTTCATGCTGCTTTTGCATTTTGGTTGTTTTTCATAAATAAATGAGTGTTAATAACACTGTGTCATGTATTGCTGTTAATCAAATGTTACTAACAATACTAAGCTCATTTTAATACTTTTTAAGGAGCAGATGATTTATTTATAACACACTTTTTCATATAATGCAAACTGCAACACAAAGTGCTTTTAATTAAAAATAACAAAAAAAAAAGCATCTTAACCCATCAAGTTCCCGAGACCACGATCCAACGAGTCACACATACACACATACATATAACCACATGCACTTATACATAAAATAATGTTCTCTACATGCACTGTAGACCTTCACCAATCACAATGGGGGAAAAAAAAACACTTGGAATTTAAATATCAGATGTTAAGTTGATAAAGGAATTTAAACAAAATAAAATCGACATCGGCATCTCGAGTCCTCCTGTGTCTATGAGCGACAGTCTAACAGAATTGTAGCCTCATGCAAAACAAGCCCCCTGGTTGCTCTCAGCCATCTGTGACTGAAAAACAAAGACTGTGATCACATGAAAACATCACAGATAGAAGGGAAAATGTCTCCAACCACAGCCTTCTCCATAATCTGCTCACAGGTCTCAACACATTAAACAAATAGAGGGTGAATTCAATAAACCTACAACTGCCATTTAATTAAACATTTGGCAAACAAAATTCAATTAGGCAATAATAGCTCATTTCCAGAGATGGCTAATATGTTAGAGACAGATATCAGGTTGATACCCGATGTCAGTTCCAATTAGTCAGATCTCTCCTTTAAAACTGCCTCTCTTGCCAGATTATGCAACAGCTCTTTACAAAACATTGCAACTGTGAAACAGTGTCCCTCAGGTGGCATGGCCAATGTTTTTTTTTTTTTTTTTTTGCTTGTTTGTTTTCTTTTCCATCTAAGAATGTAAATTAATAGTTGTCATCTACTTGTGGTCGTTGTGGGGACGACTGTGCTGCCATTCAGTCCCACATGGAAGTCAGAGTAAGTAATGTTAAGGGGAACCTAATAAGATCTTGCAGGAGGGGGAAAAATGATGATTATCTTTAATCACTAACCTGCCTCAAGTGGCGCCATCGCATTATCCAGCACCTTCATTCCTTATAAAAATATCTATCACACACAATACCGGGGCGATGAAAAGAAGCAGCAGTGATGATGGGAGTGGAATGCCAATGGCCTCATTACTTGTCATAGCACATTGTAACTGGAAATTGCTTCTTTCAGGTTTTGTTTGCTCAGGCAATTACAATAAACTCTCGGCTTGACACGTTGTTTGCACAGATGTAGGACATTAATAAACATGAGCTCTAATCTGAATTATTGAACTGCTAGCCATAATTCTGACAATGGATTTGGAACCCCTGACGGATGGAGGGACAGGTACGGCCGGGATCCCTCGGATATTTGCCCCCGCCGGCTGGTCTTATCACCTGAGAAATCCTCTAATTGAATGTAGGAGCGTGGCACACAGCTCTGTAGGTTTTCCTGAACTTTCTTCAGCCAGACACCGCCAACTGCCACAATGCAAGAGATGCCAGGGTCTGGCATTCACTGTGAAAACCAGTGATAGAAGACATGTTTCTTGTTCTTAGATGCCACTTTATCTATTTCTGTTTTTGTAAATGGAAATGAAAATAACTGCAAACATGATTACATTTACATGTCATTTTGTAAAACTGTTGTAAAGGGAAATTTAACAAGTGACAAAGTTTGAAGTTGGAGCTGGAAGGTATGGCTATAGAGTTATACATGAATATGAAGATACCAGAGGTTGGCTCCTATAGTTATTTTTTTTTATTTTAAAACTCAAAAGGAATATCACTTTTAATACAACAGTGACGAATTGTGTCATAGACAGGATTTCTGTTTCATGCTGAAGACCTGAGACCTGCCTGATTAGAAATGCACGTTGAGTATAGAAAGCCACTTGGGTTCAGATTTCAAGTTTAAATATACACATGTAAATGAATGCAGGATAATCCAGATGTTCATTTTAAACATTGATTGTTTGACATTAATAATGGTGGTTGGCTGAAGCTCATGACTTACTTTATCCAATCACACTTTTTAAAAAGCAGCTGGAAAATCCCAAAAATCTGGAGACCAGAGTTCAGTTCCTCCAGGGGATGAATATCAACACCTTCCAGTTTGGGTCTTAGGCAAGACCTGTACGTTGCTTTGGATAAAAGCGTCTGCTTTTACAGTAATGTAAAAATGTCTTTTTCTAAATGGTTTATGCAGAACGAAGCTCGGATGTTTCAGGGAACTTGGCACCTCTGATCATTTATATCTTATGCGTAAAAACAGAAATTAGGTGTGCAGGCTACCTTTGTGATTGGTCAGCACTACATCTAAGATCTGACTCCTACCCAGTGCAGGATAAGTCATCAAAACTTCTACTTGGTTTTTCAGGAAATAAAAATGCCATGATATTAAACACTTTTATGCTAATATTAACATTTAAATACCATTAGAAATAGTGCTTTTATGTGGTTCCACTTCCAGATTTTGTATGTATAACAGACCAATCTGAGTGGGCCCCTTCTAAAATACTGGGGGGCCTTTAAATTATACAGGAAAGAAGAACCAAGATTTTTATTCAAAAACAAATCCTTCACCAAGTCCAAGTAAAGTCTGTGCCTCCTTCCACTGTTGTACACACTGCAGTTAAACAGATGTACAGGTGAAATCTAAGTTTCATTCCCCCAAAAGCTGCTTGTGCTTCCCTTTAAAGTTTCCCCACAAGAAAAAAAGAAAAGAAAAAGAAAACACCAGGGATGCAGCTTCCCATGCAGGAGTGTAGTGGGAATATCTACAAGAAGAATGCAGGAGTAGCATTTTTTCCTTTCTTTTTTTTTTTTTCTGAAGGTATCTTAAATTGTTCAAAAGGCATGACAGAGGGAGGTTCTGGCCATTCTACAGAATCAAAAAGACTACACGGACTTTGATCACCTGCATCTCATTCAATGCAAAATTACTGCACTGGGGTCCTTGGCTTCTCAACATGTGAGCAAGATGGAAGCTTATTATACTGTACACAGAGACAGACTTTGAAATGAAAGAGGTCTTTTGTCAGTTCTTTGATTACAGTAAGGCATTGTGACTGTTAAGCAGACTACCAGTAATTATGAGAGTCTGAGTGAGAGCTGATGGAGAGTTTATGAAGAAGGGGGGATATAGACAGACAAAGAGATGCCAGAAAGAGAAAGGTGGGGGAAAAAAGGGAGGATGGGCTGACAAAGCTGCACCTGATTCAGAGCATACCGGCTCTTTTTTGCAAATACACCTGCAATCAACTGTAAGTGATGATAGAAGTGAGCATAAGTAGTCAATGAAAATAGCATCAGCAAATAGCATCAGCAACACAATTATGGAGGACTGTTTTGCCTGTTTGGATAAAATAAGCATCTGAAAGCACAGCTCAAATACTACTATGGGTAAAATATGCCTGTTTTGTACCTTTTGATGCAATACAACAGGCAGTATTAGATGAGAAGTACGTTTCCATGTTGAGCCCTCCCATCGCAATAAATATTGACAAAGAAGGTGAGCCATCGTCCCGTCACAGGCTGTTTAAAGCAAAGTTTGTGTGTTTACTGTCTGAAAGCATACACCAAGTTTGTGTGGGTATGTGTGTGTATTTGCATGCACATTAGCATATCTGTGTTTACTCCAGAAGTTACTGTGAAGCGCCCATTTCTCCTTGGGGAGAGCTGCTTGGCAAACACCTCGGAGTAAACAAGACAACCAGTGACAATATGCTAATAGACCGATTCATTATTCCCCTCCAACAAGCTCCGAGAAGACACCTCAGATCTCCAACATCTCCATCAGGAGCGGCACGCTACAGTGCTGCTCCACCCCTCCCGCCACCGCCTGATTAATATCTCATCAAGCGCTCCACTTTTTCTCCGTGCAGACCATCAGTCATATGGCTCTACAGTGTTTCACTCCTTGACAGTGTCAATCTTCTGAGATTGCAAAGAGGTGATGGTGTTTAAAGTAGCGTAAGAAAAAACTGTTCTCCTTTAAATGTTGCTGAGATAGATGCTCAACTTGTCAGAGGTGCCCTCAGAGAGATGAATTGTTCCAGAAAGCTGGGCGATCTGTCGTTTCCTGATGAAGATGTTAAGCTAATACCTCAAACTGCACTGTTCCAGATAATAAACAGCTGGATAAACCAGCTGGAAGAACAGAATTGCAATAAGGTTCTTCCTTAATTGAATCGGACAATGGATTGGATTTATTAACTCTGCAAATATTTACTTTGTTGCCGGTGGCCTAGACTCATTAGTCTCCTATGGATTTCTCCTCCTACACATTTACTGTTGTTATTCACAAGGCTGCTTTGCATTGCTCAGAATCATTTCCACAAGCTACTTAACATCAAAGGAAGACCTCTTAATGATGCATGGCAAGGACCAGCCAATATATTGTAGAGGCAACGCAAGCTTGTATTGATTTACCAACAGAAAAATATAGACTTAGCACTGATGTGTAAACATGGAAGTGTGACTAAGCTACTGCTAAGCAATGTTTGTACTGTACATGCAAATTACCTTCAAATGGTCAATAGATGACCTGTTATCATAAATAGGGTCATTTTAGTCTTCTTTGAGTTTTAAATAGCTACTCAGAGTGCTGTTTTAACTTCACACACTTCTAAAATATGAGTGATGAAAATGTCTAATAGCATTCATTACAAGGTTAGAAAGCTTATATTTTGTTAACCTGATGGGTCATCATTTTTTTAAATGTTCTTTTTCTAATGTAAGCTGACAATCCAGTATTGTTAAATGTGATGGGCGTGCTTATATATCTTTTTATTAAAGCCTGCAATAGAGATAATTTGCAGCCAAATGCAAATGTGTTAAATGGTGATGGAGATAGATAGAAGTAGGAACCCTGCACATCGGGTTGCCCTATATGTGAAATGTTTTATACAAATAGCCTTTCCTTGCCTAGGAAGACTAAGACAAGAAAAGGTGTTTCCTTTAGGAAAAAGAAAAACCTGTTGGTGTGGACTTTAGGTCTTTGTAACTTTGGAAAACGTTTTGCATCCACAAAAACCTTTAGAATCAATTAACAAAACCAAAACAGAACAATATGTGCTGTCTAATCAATAGCTATATTAAAGAGAAAGGATTATGTTGGCTTTCTCTGCATATTACATTTAGTGTTTATCACTGCCTTGTTTCACAAATGGACAATAGCTCAAATAGCATAAATACAGCAATGGTGAAAATTGCACATAAATCCTGAAAAGGTTTTGAGTCCCTTGTTAAATCAGACATTGTGCAATAGTTTAACTGTGCAAAGGCTCTGGAGATGATATTACATGTTGATAGAATACTGATTGATTTAAAGTTAGTGTGAGATTACAAAGCAGAGCAATGCTAAAGCACAACAACAACAATAACAAGGAAAGCAGATTCAGCTCTATTGAGCTTTATCTGGACAGCACCAATTCACGAACCCAAGTGGCGAAAAAGTTTCTATAACTCATAGATCTGTGTTCTCGAAGCACCAGAACAAAGAGCATGTTAAAGTATAGATGGGACGTACTGTGGTAATACTTTGAATTGTTTTGAGAAATTCAAGAAGTGTTTAGTCAAGTATACATCAAAACTTAAATCGTTTACAGTGAGGGATGTCAGTGACATGCAGCTGATAGTTCTAGTTTGGTGCCATGTAATCTCCTCACAATTTGTGATATATATGTAAAGAAAGAGGTTTCATTTTGTAAATGTGCAACCACCACAGAACAATTAGACTCTGTAAGCAAAGAAACTCTTACGTACACTGTTTACAAAACAACTACAAATAACTGCAAACACATTGATAAGAACAGACAAAAAACATAAAGTTTGAATGAGTTAGTATCTTGTGCTCACAAGAAAAGAATGCATAGTTAAATTAACATGAAACCTGGCAGTCAACATTTCCATGTTCAAACTGTGGCAGTAATATACTATTTTTAATGGCAAAGATTAAACAAGTTGTTGAGATTTTGCTCCATATTGACATGACAGCATCACACAGTTGCAGCAGATTTGTCGGCTGTACATCCATGAAAAGAAAATCTCCCTTTCCATCACATCCCAAAGCTGCTCTATTGGATTGAGATCTGGTGACTGTTGAGGCCATTGGAGTACAATAATTATACTGACATGTGCATGAAACCAGTTGGAGATGATTTGAGCTTTATGAGATGATTCTGCTGGAAGTTGCCATCAAAAGATACTACACTGTGGTCACAAAGGGATGGACATGTTCAGTAGTGCCACATTTATACTCACTTAAAACTTTAGGGAATCATCTTGACCATCTCTACATGCCTAAATGCATTAAGCTGCTGCTATGTGATTGGCTGATTAAATATTTGTGTAAATAAGCAATAGAACAGGTGTACCTAATAAAGTGGCAGGTGAGTGTCTGGTGTAGTCGCACATTTGCAGCATAATTTTCCAAGGTAAGAACCACACAGGCAGTCTGAAGTTTAAGAAGCATTAAACATAATTTATATCTTAAAAATTAATTAAATAATTTTTAGTTTATGGAAGAAAAATATGACGACAGTTTGTGCGGCGGGAATAAAACTTGTGATGCTCACTATATTCCAGATTTTTAAGTTATGAAGCGTTTTGAGCTCCTGAGACACAACTCATAATTCATCAGAGCACTGGGTAATTTATTTCCCCTGGTTTTAATATGTTACAGACGAGTGGTTGTGCGTCTTTCTGCCGTCGGAGCTTTGCAGCACAGATGCTAGGCATGTAGCGGAGCTGCCGCTGCACGCTGTACAGCCAGTACCTGTGGTGCCTTTCATGGTTCAGGGCCCTCTAATTTCAATGGGAAGTTGCACATATTTCATGGACACATCCCCGCTACAGAGACGAGGACGATGGGGAGGGAGGGATAAGCATGAGGGAGGCTGGGGGCCTTGCACAGGAGGAGGCTGATGATGGACCGTACCTCATCCTCCTGTGCATTGCAGGCTGTCCACTTTACAACAGAACGTTCTGGATCATTTGGTCCAGACGCTGGCTGCTCTAAAGCTGTTTCAGGTTGTCTGAATGAGACTGCCTGATTGGATGGAAGGTAAGAAGACTGTGTGGGGGTCACATTGTGCAAGATTAGGAAGACACAGGGTCACCACTTCTCCATAGAAAATTATTAGCTTATACAAATCTAAATCAACCTTTATGCTTCAGTATCAAACCAGTGTTTTCACATCAATGAACCCATAGTGTAAATACAGTTGCTTTAACTTTAGTTCCAACATAAAGCACATTTGACAGAAAACATACAACATAGCAGCCCGTAACATCTGACTGCTCCAAGATCTAGTTTTGCTCAGACGAACAAACCCTATCCTGTTTAGCACTGTTAAAGAGTGAGATTCTGTAACACCAAACACGTCTTTCAAGCTAATGTATCCCAGTTGGAGCTTTTTTGTTCAGTCTGCATCATATTTGATGTGGTTTTTACATAATACTCTGGTTACTTCTTAAAACCGAGCTTTATAACATGTGGTAGCGGGATTTAAATACAGCTGTGACTTTCTTGTTTTCTTTTTTTGTATTAGAGGCAGACTTGTTAACCCAGCAGACTCCTGTGAGTCAATTCCATTACCTCCCATTGGCCTTCCCAGTCCATTTTACATTTGGGGCATTTATAGCTCCAAATGATTTTCTAAACATCCCTCAGCATTCCTGATGAATATCCTAACAAATGTTCATTGATATTAATATACGCCAGTGTAATGAGATCCATACTTGAAGTTTCTTACCTGAAAGCTGTACACAGCTGACCCTGATAGACCAAAAACCCATGACCCAGAGTCCTTTCAACATGGCAGACAATATTTAGGTAGATAATAGTGATGAAAGTAATATTTCAATTTCAAAAAGCAGGTGATCATTTGTTACTTTAGCCAACTCAAAACATAGAAATCAAACATTTATCCCACTGAAATATATGATTTAGATTAATAGATTTACTGGAACTGAAAAAAATGTCCTGATTATATTAGATTTGATTGAATATAATGTGTCTTTTGCATTAATATTTTAAATTGTTTTGTTACTGTTCTGTTGTTTATGAACAAAAACTTTTACTATGATACCGTAACGTATGTATTTGCTTTTTTAACTTCTCCCAAATTCTATACATAACTACTTTTTAAATTCACAGCAAAATTACAAAAACACTTTAAAGTCATAAAAATTCAGGTTAGACAATTTGAAGATGCATCTGCCATATTTCTTTCAAAGTACTGGTATTGGTACTGGTATTGGGATCGACAATAGGTGACTTTGGATTTACTTGGTATCAGAATAAAACCAAATTTCACTATTTCACAAATGCATTCAAGTATGCTCATCAGGTGTGTTTCCTCCACTGCAAGAATACCAATCCATGAGTGTCCAAGGCACCTGTGACTCCCAGATCCACCTGCTGAATGTGCTCTTCAGTAATTTACTGCAATGGTGTAATTTTATGCTGATTACTTTATTAGGAAATAATGGCTATGTCCTGGTTGCCTGGTGAAAAACCACACTGACCAACCATCAGAATGACCAGGAGGTTTAATTTATCAGATGCAACATTCGGTCCTTGGGTGCACCACATCCTATGAGGATGCAACAGCAGGTATAATTTCCTTTAGAAACTGTAAAATGTACAGTAGGTTATGTTTTAGAAACTGATGCTACAGAGTAACTTTTTGCCCTTTTGCCATTACATCACGAGGATGTGCATCCTGACGAGCTCATAGGACCAGACTGTATGCTCGCTGTCCAAGCTCAGAAGCAATTAATTACCCATTTGTATATAAAGATGCTTTTATAAGATTTGAATCTCACTGTGTGATTATTTCTAATCAAGTGTATCGCTTTAAAAATGAGGACAATCAGGTTTCACTTCACAGCTTCATTAATATGTTTTGATATCAATAATTTTATTTGGCATTCTGTTTGTTTTTCCCCTTAATGCTGTCTATTTGCACACAGCCATAAGTGTTGACCTTTCCTGGGCATTTGTTTGGGCGTTTAAAGTATAGGCCAACTGGTCCACCTATGTAATTTTACAAGACATGAGGAGTCACCAGTATGTGTGTATGTATAACTGAAAACTAAAGATCAAATTTAAGAAGAATTATAAAAAGATTTTGGTGAATGAGGCCTATTTTCTTTGTTTTGTCCGTTGCTGCAAATGCATCAAAGTCATAACCCAAACGGACAAAAAGATCTCTGAAAACACCTTTCAACATAGCTGCCAAGTGGAAAATGTTTTGCAATGTAGCTAACCAAAAATTAGCTACTAAATTAGCGGCATGCTGTTGTACAAGCACTGTACACTACAACTGATATATATATACTGTTTCCATCTTTCAGATTAATTTGATTTGTAGTATTTCTGCTGAATTCCGACTAAATTGTCCAAACTGTTAGGACAACATAATCATTTAAAAGCAACAATATAACTTACCTTCATGCATTTTGCTTTTTCAGACATTTATCTGACATCACTAAAAAGAATAAAGTTTCTCCCAACAACATGGGCAGGTTATGCCACAGCTAATGGCTCCTACACACCAGGTGTGCCAGCTGTTAGGATAATATCACAGACTCAGACTTTGATGAAAAACAATGCGTAACGTTTATGTAATGTATGTACACTCACTTGATATTTTATGGCATTATTAACTGCTATCACACCAATAACTGTTCTATTGTTAGCATCTTTCTTTCCAGCCCTCATTTCTAAATTCACTAACTTATTAGTATGTTTTTCCACCTCAAGCAAAGCCAGCTGATATAGAAATGAGAAGGGGAACTACCTAACAGCTTGTTTTATGCTTGTAATATCACATCCACTGTTTCCTTCTCCTGGTGTGGTGGAGTAGGGACCTTTAGTGTTGTCCCAGCTGTTTGGATTGCTTCTCCTCAGGGCTACAAAGACCCGGATCAATACTCTCTGCCTCAAGAAGAGCAGATCACGGCGCTACAGCTGGACTCTACCTTACTGTCCACCCCCCTGCTAGTTATGAATCAGCATCCTCCCTCTCCAGAGGACAAAAATAAAGAGCATGCACACATTTGCACACAGACTTGAAGGGAAGCTGAACCCTGACCCCTGACATTTGCCCCGTGACCCGTCTGTCTGATGGCCTATCGATTACGTCTGGCCTTGCTTGGGTAATTGTTACCTCGTAATTACTTCACGTGTTGTGTTTGTGTCCGCATAGCAGCAATTTTGCCATGTGAATGTTGCAAGAAGAGCACTTGAGACCGCAGGACACAAGTCTCCTCTTATTTCAAGAGATTAGACCATGAGCTGGACACAGTATTGCTGATGGAGTCCCTGTAGCTCTGCTGGAAAATAATCACTTTCTGCCAAAATAATTAAATGTTCGATTGATGAGAGGAGCTGAAATATAGGAAGCAAAGAAATCAGGAGTACCTCTGGCTTTTCTAAAGAGCCCTTTATACAGATTTGTCATGTGGCATCTTCAGAGGTTACCTCCTACTGTCCAATTTCCTGGCCTCATTGCCAGGGTAACCATGAGGAAATGAGAAGCAAAATCCTTCTGTTTTAAGTGTTGGCTGACTGGAGATGCATCTGTTTTGAAATTAAATAGATTTTAATATCTTAAAATCTTATATTTTTTCCCTTATTTAATTTATGATAACATAATTAACATGTTTAATACTTTTAAAATCTGTGTCACAAGTAGAGACCCTCTTAGATTTCCTCGTTGTATCAAAGATGTGAAGATGTGACTCAACCTGTTGCCGTCTTATTAAAAATAAAAGAGAAGATCTTTTTTGTCTGTCATCGACACATCCACGAAAGATCTCAAAATCGCCTCTGCAAATTGAGTTTGTTGTGTATACAAGTACCTGCCAGATTTAATATTGAAAGGATGATCCAAAATGGATTTTTGATCCCAGGAAAATGAGGGGAGATGTCTGTAACAACAAAAAAAAAAAAAAAAAAAAAAAGAAGAAAAAAAAGAGAAATGGTGAGGGGTAAGAAAAAAGAGAAGAAAAATCCATAACCCTCTCAAGCTAAAATCCTGCTTCTGGGTGCAGAATATATTATTCTCTCCCCTTGCTCTGTCTCCTTTCCTTTTACTAGCTGTTTTCATGTAAAGAAAAACCTATAGGCTTGACCTCCACGTCAGTTTGCCTTTGGCGATCCTCAGATTGCAGGTTTTCAATGCTTGATCCTCTGGGAGGGATCCAAGTCAAAACCCTATAAATATTTCACGACTATTTCTTGCTCCTTAGACCTCTTACTAACACACTTGCTTCTTCTGGCAAGCAAATCCTCCCTGTTTACACTTGCCACTAACTTGTCATCACTTTAAATTCCGCCTTGTGCAGTGGCTTAATGAGGGAGGCAGATACGACCATATTGCATGTTTAGGTGTTTTGCCAACAATCAGACCCTCTCACTTGCAGGATTCATGGACACTGATCAATATTTCTCAAATCTAAAGCATCTTTCGATTAGAAAAAAAAACAAACAAAAAAACCCACACACATAAGCTAGCACTTGAAACTGATATTTATTTATTTACTTATGTTCCCCTCATGTGTAAATGATAGATTAACATGTTGAGAAAAGCATCCCCTAAAAAAGAAACCTTGAAGTGTTTGGACTCTTTAGAGATACATCTCGACATCTGGTCGCCATCTGAGAAAACCTGGAGCAAGGCCAAGGATACTCCAAAAAATGAAAATGACTTCATTATGAGCAAATTATTACTGGATGGTGACTGGAGAATTTTTTTTAAAAGCTGAGAGAATGATTAGAAACCAGCATATAGGCCATAAACAATAAAATAATACAGGAACTTGAAGTACACCATTTCCTGAAATGTAAACTCATCTGCACCTTTATTAGGCACACCTTGCTAGTACCGGGCTGGACCCCTTTTTGCCTTAATTCTTTGTAGCACAGATTCAAAAAAATGTCGGAAACAGTCCTTTTGCTACATATAGACATGATAGCATTACACAGCTGAATCTCCCATTCCACCACATCCCAAAGCTGCTCTATTGGATTGAGATCTGATTGTGGAGGACATTGAGTCCAGTAAACTCATTGCCTTGTTCTAGAAAGCAGTTGGAGATGATCTGAGCTTTGTGACATGGTGCATTATCCTGCTGGAAGCAGCCATCAAAAGATGCTACACCGTGGTCATGAATGAATAAACATGATCATCAGCAATACTCAGGTAGGCTGTGGTGGTTAAACCATAGCACGTTGGTACAAAGAGCCCCAAGTGTGCCAAAATAATATCCTGCACGCTATTACACCACCAGCCATTTGAGTCATTGATACCAGGCAGGATGGATCCATGCTCTTATGTTGTTTATGCCAAATTCTGACTATTACATCTGAAAGTGGCAGAAAAGTCATGACTTATCAGACCAGGCAACATTTTTTTCATCTTCTATTGTCTAATTTCAATGACTCTGTGTGTCTAGTAGCCTCAGTTTCCTGTTTTTTGCAAGAACTTGCAGACATCTGAAGCTTTGAAACTTGTATGGTGCACGTAAGCCCATTAGAATCTACCTGAGCAAAATGAGCTCCTATTATCTGGATGTGTTAGTCCAGTTTTTAAGAGCTTTTATTTCAGTTAATGAATAAAAGCTGACTGACATGTTTACGTGCATTTCTTCCAGTTTTAATCAAACTAATGCAATAATCCCTTTTTTTACATAAACATGCAGAACACAAATCTGTAGTTTGCCAACTTGTTTTCTTAAACTGCATTATTAATGAAATCAGTCAACAGCCAAACAGTATTACCATTAAACAATAATGGCAGTTCAAAAAGAGAGAGTTTTTATTTATTTAATTATTTATTTATTTTTAAGTAAAATAATTGCTACCTTAAACATAGACCCCCCATTTCTAAATGGGACTGTTCTACCTACAGCACTCCTCATCACCTGCTTAAATATAATGTGACATTATTTGTTCACATATAAATGAGTGCTGTTGAAATAAGGTATTTTTATCAAGCCTCTTAAACTGTTTGAAGTGATGAAAAAAGCTTTGAGAGGGAAAAAAAAATACAACAGTCGGTGGCTTAACTGTTCTAATTGTTGCTTTAAACAAAGGATAGAGGCAGTATAAGAGGATCAGCGTGACAAACAGTCCCAGCGGTCCTTCTATCATACACAATACTTGGGTGGGAACAAAAGCCAGAACAAAACAGCTTTGGAAAACTTCCAGGAATCTGTTTAAACATCAGCTTGGGGTGAACCAAATGCTTAAAGAGTATCAACCCAACATCTACATCATGCATGAAGAGCTGAAATGGATTTAAAAAAAAAAGGATCAATTTATTTATTTATTTATTTATTATTATTTTGTTAAATCAAATTGTTCCCAAGCAGCCACAACTTTAAGGGATGATGGATAACAAGCACCCCCCTAAAAGCAGCTAACTAATTGTCCAGCTCATTATTTTCTTGTTGCTGGGTAAAACCTCACAAACCTCACAAATATGGCTGCCAATCTCTACAGAAAACATTCTTTCATCAACACATCAGCATCACTCTTCTCCAAATGCGCTCTGATTATATTAAACTCATGGAAAGATGGAAAATGATGCTTTTCAACCTGTTAGGAGGGATACTTTCCATGAAAAATACTTAGAACCATGATGTTGTAACTCAACAGCAGTGATTTGTTTGTTAACACCCCAGAAATGTTAGGATAAGTGGTACAAATGGCTTCTATAATCCTGTGTGATCACTTTCACATAAATTTTGTGGATGTGTTAAGCTTATTGACAGGTGGAGAGGATGTTTGGGGATGGATGGCCCACTAAGTTTTGTTTTAGTGCTACTGTAAACAGGATTAGCATTGGCAGGTATCAGGCTACAAGAGATACAAACAGCTCCCTGCTCCACAGGGAATGGACTGATGCAAATACCAGCTAATGAACTCGGCTGCTGTTTGTAACAAGGGAAAGAGATGAGCACAGGGAAAGAAAAAAAAAAAAAAAAAAAAAAAGTTGAGGAGCAAGTGAATGGGCACAAGATGGATTAGTTTGGAAAATGTCCAGCGGGTCAGTTTTTAATGGCTTATGGAGGATTTCCAAGCGTGCACAAGCACAGTGCAACATTCCAGTCTCTACCTTTGTCTCAGCCTAACAACACAGCAGTCGATCTACTGTATCCTCTTTGAGATCAGGGGGTGCTGCATCAAGCTGCCTCGTCTAAAGATGGGAGTTTATTGGGCCGTCTAAATCTGTCCTGTACACAGAGCCGAACAATGAGGCCGGGAGAAAAATGGACGCCACCTGGCAGTTTGAAAGAAGGACAGCCGTTTCCTGCTGTAATCCATTCAGTGTAATCACCTGGGGGCTGCTAGAGAAGCCTCGCCCACCCCTCCCTTCTCTCCCTAAGCACCATTCAGTGGCGACACAGTGATGAAGTGCAGGGTGAGAGGAAAGCCAAGCGTCCCTCTTAGAGATGATCACATTTTTACAACCGTTCTTTTTTCCTTCATCCTAAAGTGAATGAATTCTTCTGCCTTTTTCTTTCCACTGCAATTCCTCTGCTTCTTGAGCATGGAGGACAAACTGAAATACATTTTTCCTTTCTTGCCCACACACAGTAAATATTTGGTGTCACCTATTCAAGAGAAGAACCGCTCTAAATCGCATGTCTGTGGGGAGAAATCGAAAGCAATTACCATTAGATGGTGGCTATCGTGAGCCGAGTATGCCTCGGCCTAGCGATTCTCCCTCTCCGCTAACTCTGTGTACGTGCAATTTAACAGACGGATCAATAGCCAAAGGCAGTTAGTGGCCTCGCAACTCACTTCAACTGCCTCGCAGGACATGCTACGGTATCAGCACAGGCAGCAAATGCCCAAATATTACACCGTGCACAGAACCGGCTGCAGAAATTGTTCCTCTGAAACGTTATTGACACACTTTAACCCACGTTTCCACCCTGCACAGAGCAGGAAAGTCAATTCTCATTTGGAAAGGTGGTGTGGAGGCTGTGGGGGACCAGCAGGGGAGGGAAGGTCAGGAAGAGTAGGGCCGGAGGGGGTCATAGGATCACAGGTCAGGGATTGGCCCAAGGTCAAGGTGACAGCAGGGTGTCTGTGCAGGGAGGCCTTCATCTCCACCGTGGCCTTGGATGGAATCAATACCATTAGAGACTGTCTGATCCATCACTCCCCTCCCTCCTGCTGTTTCGTACTTGCTTCTTCCCCCCTCCTCATCCTCCTCTTTTTTTTCTGACGGTACACTTCTCAGTGGCAATAATATCTCCTATTTTCACTTCCTTTTTCTTCCCTCAACCCCTATTTGCTTTTAGTGGATTCATTAAATCGGCTGTCGCCTCGTTCCCCTTCGTCCGTGCTGTCACTTATGAAGGAGCTGGTCTCATCTTGATACTGACCCCCGTCTGCCTCGCGGAACCTCTCGACTCCTGCGGGCCCTGCTGAAAAACGGACAGGAGATAACTCGGGCCCCATATTGTTTGAACAGCATTTTATTAAGCCTAGCGCTCTCTTTAATATTTACATTGGTGCATCGGAGGCTTCAGAAACGCTTTAGGCAATTACACACATGACCAAGTCGATAGCCACAGAAACAGCAAAAAAGCCTTTATCACGCTGCCAGGAGAGTATTGCCAATTCCGCGGCCTGGCCGTTGATGTAGTTTGCATTTCAATTAAAAAAGGGCTGCAGCACTGGTCCTTTATTCAAAGTCACTGTCGTAGGAAAGATCCGCGAAGTGCAGCTAGAATAGAGTATTTTGTGTATATGTGTAATAATGCAGGGACATCACACAAGCTGGTGTTCGGACTCACAATGCGGAGGAGCAGTATTCCAGTGTAAAGAGATGTTCAGGTCTGAACAATGGAAGTTTCAAACTGTACTGTTACAGAAAGGTCGCTGAAGCTTTTTCGCTTTTGATTGGAATTCTGACTTTATTCTGCAAATTTTCTATATCTAGAGTTGGGCTTATTTTATTTTGATGAATGCAGTCTTTATTAAGGTTCAGATAAAACGGAAACATACATTTCACTTTTGTGTAATACAGCATCTAAGCTTTCCCTTTGATTTCAAATACCCAGATAATTGCAAGTCATCACAATCTTCTTAGCTCTGCAATCGAATGCAACTTTGATTCAAAGATCCACTGGATGTTATTAGTCTTGAGAGCTGAACATAATTTGGAATAATGAAAGTGAGATTAATTAGGGATCTTATAACAAGTACTAGATCACTAAATCTTAAAGAGGTGTTTACCCCATGTATGTCATTCAGCACATATCAATACATAGGCCTTGTGGAACTGTTTTGTTCCCTGACAGGAAGTAGGGATACAGTATGTGCTGTTAAAGTAAATGACCAATGGTATAGTTTGAAATCTCTTTTAGGTTTAGATCTTTGTTATGTTAACTATTTTATACTAAGGCATTTTTTTGTTCCAGATAGACTCCACCTTTTTCCAGTAATCAAAATCTGGACAGGTACTGATGAATGAAGAGATATCAGTTTTCTATTATCTTAGAGCTCCTGGTTATCATAGGTTTACTCAGTGCATATTTGTTTGGGTAAAGGAACATGTAGGCTGGGCCTTACAAAAAGGTTGCTGTACATTTCAGAAAAAGATTCATTTATTGGATGTTGACTAGTTGTTTTAGTGGAGGGTTATAAGTTTGGACTCAGACTTGGACCTATGAGATTTTCAGGATAAAAACCTCAGGAACCTAACCATAGTTGAGAATGAACATGGATCTCTGGAAAAAAGCTGTTGTGTGCTCTGCTGTGTCTGTGACTAAAAACCTCTGATCACTGTCATAATCTGATATGACGATTGCAGACATTTGATTATAGCAGTCTTTAGCTCCTGACAGAAGCATGTGTCCATCTTCCTCCAGGGAATGGGATTTCACACATCTGCATACTGATTTCTTCATCTCAAAGTGAGGATCAATGCTTACTTGCTCAGCTGAGCATCCATCAATATTTTATCTTAAAGCATGTATCTTAACCAGCAAACACATGCATATTTGGAGTTTGGAAGGGTAGTAGCAATGTAAACTACACACTCTCAAAGCAATATGAGAAATCCACAACCTAAGTAAAGCCAGGCATTTTAAGATGATTGGTTACAACATGTTTGCATTTTCTAAGGAAGTCATTTTATGTGGAAAGGACGCATTCACACCAGCCTTCTTAATCAAACCTCAGCTTGTTTGAAAAGTCTGGTTTGTTTGGGCAGGTGAGAATGCACAACTAAATTCTGATGTGTTTCAAAGAAGTATGCCTAAAAACAAAGCTCTCAGTTTGCTTGAAGTGAACCAAATACTGAAAGCAGACTATAACTTATGCGGAAGGAATGGATGCTGCCCTGCATTAACAAGTAGATGAGAGTTTTTTTGTTCATACTCCTTCAGTAATTCTTGATTCAGCATCACCTCTGGCAAGGAAGGGAATACTTTATTCAAAAGGTCTGGTTCAATTGACAAAGTGCGGTGTGAAAGCAAACTTTAACCGGCTGAATGTTAAAACATCCAATAGAACCAAATCCCCAGTCATACCATGTTCTTAACAGACTTTAGGACTGAATACGGCCTAAATGTCCTCGGAGGCAACATTCTTATGAGGACATCTACCAGATGTTTATCATTTTTCTGTGCGTTCATCCTGCATGAATTTTCTGCAAAAGAAACAAATATAGTGGGTTTTAAGAAAAAAAATCTTTTATCGATCTACATAAGTATGTTCTTTACTGTTTTTTTTCTGTCCTTCTATTTACCATAGACTTGGGTTACACAATCTATACAAGCTGTGCCTGCAAATATTGGGATGACATGCATGTGTCAGCTATTTGGACAAAATTAAAACTTCCAGTGCTTGATTTTTAATTTATTTATATTATTATTTTACTTTTTGGACACCAGTTCCTACTTTCAGATATACACTTACTTTAAACTATATCTGATACAACCTTTTCTTCCGTTGATTGCACTAGAGGACCAATTTATAAGCAAAACACTTAAAAAAAAAACACATTTTCACATCAAGCTTTTCAATTTCAAGTCAAACTCCTTTGGCACTGCATGTGATTTCCATTCCCCCAGTTTTTTCTTGTAGTTTGCATCACCAGTGGCAGATGCGCTGGAAATGACCCCCTGGATTTGAAAAGCCTCTGTGACTTGGCCGCCCAAGAAACAAACAGATAAACAAAAGGAACAGAGGACTTTAGTAATCAGGGGATTCTAATAAGGTGTATGAGGTTGAGCAAGGAAGCGAGGTTTGCTTTGAAATACTCCCAGCCCTATCAGAATACCCCCCGGTGGTCTCGCCTGCACAAACGCCCATCAACAGACAGGCAAGACAGCAAGTGTGTATGCTTGGAGGATCATAGGTGGCTTTGATAATCACTCCCATACTCCTAAAACAAATGCAATTACTAAGTTAATTGTGTTCAAAGTGTAGGCTGGAGAAGTCAGCAATCACGACTGTGCTGACGGTGCAGCGAGCATGAAGAATAATGGATGCATGCGGGGCAAACGCCAGGGGTGTGCAGGGAGGGGAGGGCTTTGATTGCAGAAGGGGGTTTAAGGGGGACTGAAAGGGGTGTGATGAGGAAAGGGAACGAGGGGGTTTGATGAGCAGTTGGGAGTATGGGTGACGTGGCGCTGAGGGATGTGGTGGTGAACGCCACCTTGCTTGACCTGCCATTTATCAGAGGATAAACAGCGGGTCACCTGACCGGAATCGCCATGTCGCGATTGGTCGGGGAGGCTGCTTAGTATGCAGGTGCTACACCGCAGCCAGCACTCACCATGCCCACACCACGTCTGCTCCATCACAATGAATTATTGGTCAGAGGAATGATCAATTTGAATCGGCTGCATCCTAAGCTTTGGTCAGAGGAAGGGTGAGGAGTGCATATGTGTGTGTGTAGGGATAAAAGAGGGTCAGAAAGTTGTTTTTTTTTCTTCTTTTTTGTAACCCCAGGGTTCACTTCCTTTGCTTTTTTTTTACTCTCTTCATACTCTGAATTTCTTCACCAGAGATAGCAAAGGGGAAGGGAGGGTAGGGGATTGGAGGGGTGACAACAGATGTGCTCTCTCCTTCAGAGAGCTGCTTGTTTGATGGTGACAGTGGAGCGTATCATGTAGCCTGAGGTGCTAACAGTAAATATTACAATACCACAAGATGCTCACTGCAAACACCATTTCTTGCTCTCTGCCAGTCAATTTCTCCTTTTTACCCCTGTGGTGCTGCTACACTGATGGAACCAAGGCTGAGAGAAAATCTGTCTGTGTAAGAGTGTATATACAGTAAATATACACACACATATATACAGTTTATATAAAAGGTGTGCAGAGCTAAACATTCTCAAACATGGAATTCAACCATGAGCCTTTTTCTGGCACATTATGACCAACTTAAGTCATGATGGAAAAGAAAGTAAATCAACAAGGCACCATCGGGTAGAAAAAAATAGCACTTTAAAAGGCCTTTCTGCAACATAATAGGCGAGCCTGGGATTCATGGGATTGCATTTGGCTTCCTGCAGTGCTGGGGTGTCTTTGGTTCGCTCAGTCATTTCAGACAGAGCAGTGGTGCCGTCCCACCCTGGGCGCTGTACAGATGGGCTCATGTGTGGAGAAATGAGCCGCAAGCAATCATTCTCTCCGTCTTTCTTCCCCCCTCTGTCTCTCTGTGGCTTCTCCTTGCTTTCTGTTTACCTCGTTCTGCCTCCCCTCTGTCTCATGTCTGTCCCTTCATCTTCTCTACCTCTCATTATCTCCCCTCCAACCCCTCATGCATCTTTTTCTTCTCCCACCCTCCCGTTTCCTACCTCCTCCTGCCTCCTTCATATCCCCTTCTTCCCCCCGTGGTGACTGTGTCCTGGGGCTGCAGAGTCTCGTCTCTGTGCAGCAGTGGCTGGGGGGACTCGGCGGGAGGCCCGGCGAAACGAGCTCGCCAAGACGTAGGAGTGCATCTCAGGCTTGTGCTACCGGAAAATCTGCCCATTCACGCTCTGACGCGCAGCCAGACGTGCTGATGGAGGCCGCACGATGGGGAGATGCTGCAGGAGGAACATGTGGCCTCTGCTTTTGTTGAGGTTTATAGCTCATACCAGCAGCTATAGAATGTTCTGGATGCCTGAATACCAATAAACTGAGTTCACATCAATGTCTGAAAAAATCAGAATAGTTGCATAGAAAATATTGATCAGGGTATAAATCATTTGCCTTTTAGATCAGATATCGCCAAAAGAATTCCTCATTTCTGTTGCCACCTCTCACTTAATGTTAACCACAGCCAGCAGCGGTTCACTGAGGAGGCTGTTGAGGGTCAGTTGGTTAAAGTTTCACACAAGGAAACGGGAGCGCTGTCAGCATTTTCCAGGAGCCCGACCCTATCGGGTTCGCATGGTTTAAATTACAAATAGCCTTTCGAGGAAGAGAGCAATAAACAGCAAGCAATAAAACAGCATTTAAAAAAGGAAAGAAAAAAGGGAAAAAAAAGCTTGTTTCTTCCACAGCTTTGTGTAACTGGGAAGCAGATTAAATAATGTATTGATTAGGCTGTGTGTAATTAGTATGGTCAGCAATTGTATGTGGTGGGGGGATTGTTTTAACATAATGATGTGATTCTTGGTTTCCTTCGGTCATTATGGACAAATCAAAGAGTTTCCACCTTTTGTTTGCTCCATATACGGCTGCCTCTCAACATGCCTGTGTGTTTTGTGCTGACTTTGCCAAAGGGGGATACACTTGTATGTTTACTTCTAATCTTGTGAGGACTCTAAGCGGCATAAATTCAACAAATAAAGATAAAGTTTAGCATTTCAAACCAACCAGTGTGTTCTTAGTATCTTGTTGTAAAGCCTAGCTAAAGGTAAATGTGCTAAACTCCTCATGAAATCAAAATCAATGTGCAGAGGTTCCGTTATTGATCTGCCTTGCATAAAACAACACCAAAATGCCAATAGATCCATACATTATCTATACCCGCTTATTATATTTTAGGGTTGTGGGGCACTTGAGCCTATTCCAACAGCTACTATTTGAGTGGCAGTGGCATCCTGGAAAGGTTGCTAGTACAAAATACCACTATCTAAAACCTAAAAGAAGCTAAATACTTCTGTGGGTATTTTATTTTGTATTTTAGAGATTGTATGTTTCTTGGAAAATAATTCAAGTGCAATTTTGGGGTACAAATTAACCTTGCATCCAATTAAACACTTTCTGGTATGAAATAGTGGGCGGAACATGATCAGGTCATTGTAGCTGCTCAGTCACAGCAAAGCTGTGTTTTTGGGAAGGATGGCAGCTTCCAAAGCTTGAAATTTATATTGGCAACTAGGATTTTGGTTGCCTCCAAATGGAAATTAGGAGACAACCAACAGACATAGTGGTGGCCAACTAAGAGGTTTTCAACAGCACAGAGAAATCCACCAACCTGCTGAACTGGCCCTTTACAACCATGATCAGACTTGGCTATTCTGCAAAAACTGTACATTTATAGTAACTTTATTGTTCGACTGATTGTGACCCTTTTCAAGGTCATTATTAAACATTCATAAACCAGCATTTAAAAAGGGGAAATTTAAAAGAGAAACCTATAAACCATCTAAACAAACACATTGGTACAGATGTATTAACCAGTGACATTTGAAGGTGTAGGTAGGCTAAATAATTAGTCACCTTCTTGGCGGGTCTCGTGCACATAAATTCTCTACTACTAAGAGTAAAAGTCAACATTTAGAAGCTGAAACATTTAAAAGGCTGAGTTACACACAAACACCAGTCACTCCAGCCAGATATTATTGTTCCCCGTCCTGTCATCCTCATATTTTCCAGCAGGTTATTCTTCTAATTCTGCTGTGTTTGTTTCAGATTTATCTGTCTTGGGCAGATGCATGTAAAACCACATTTGCTATATGGCAGAAGGAGCAGGAGAACAGGGGAAGTAAAGGTTTAGGCTACAGTTTGTCCTTCCCTTCAAACTACCCTCCACTCCCCCCTCATCTTCCACTATCTGGAAAATTCAATATACTAACCTTAAGAATTTAATTGATGCTGCCAACAGGATTACAAAAGGGCCAGCCAGCGCAGGCCAGGGACAGCTGATTAGCAGTGGGGGTAATTGTTAATTGATTGATGTATCTCCTTACCTCTCTCGCTATGGGCATTTTAGTGCTTTGTTTGCCACAGCAGCAGCACCAGAGCAGCCAGAAAGGGCATTTCCATACACCTTTCCTTTTTTTTTCCCTTCCTTCCATCTTCTTAAAACTATAACCTTATGGGTATCATTGTGTGCAAAGACAAAAGGTGACCAACTGTAAGTGTGCTGGAGCAAATGTCGCTGAATTCTGCACAAAGGCCAAAGACTACCAATAGACAGCCTGCAACTGCAGTAGGTGAAGTCAAACCAATTTTTGAACTTCAACTTGCAAAATTCCTTCTTTTCTTGTTTTTTTACTATGTTTCCATTATTCTGCTAACCTGTGCTTTCTATTTTTAGAAACTAGTACAGAGGAGATAAAAGCCTGGTGATTAAAAGGATCATAATAATGATTTTGCAGAAAAATAGGAGCTATGTAAGAGCAAGGAGAAGAAAAAAGGAAGCTGCACAGTGAGAGATTTTTAATGTGCATGTGTAAAGCAATGCTTTTGGGGCAACACCATCCTCATTCAATTCAGCAAACAGAAACAATCTCCTCATTATGCCTTTTTTACTCTGAGTAAAAGGCGCCGTTTTATTCTCAGTGTGAAAACCCTGAGCTGTGTCCGAACAGCAACTCTGAAAGCTTCCGCTGCTGCTATTTAGCTATTTCTGCTCACCCTTGTCCAAGCCAATACCAAAGAGGCTGGCAGGCACCCCTCTCCCCAGTTCTGGCACAGCAATGGGTTGACCATCAAGCAATTACACGGGAACTTGGCAATCGGGAGGAAATCCAGTCATTAAAAGGGCTTAACACTGGCAGAGGGTCTCTGTTGGTGGCAGCCGAGATGCCTGCTGCACCCTGTGTTGAATGGGACCACTGGGGGGATTTGTATGTGGGGGTTTAATATACCAAAGATTTGGCAGGGATTGACTAGGTTTGTGTCATTCTGTACATGAAACACATAGCTTCTCCCTCTCGGACCAGATGTTCTCATTCATACACCAGGCTCCCACAGCAGGATACTATATCATCGCTTTAGGGTAAAAACCTTGTACTTCTAAAATGTCAACTTTTCAGCAACTCTCAGGAACGGCCTCGGTTTCAGTGTAATGACAGTGCGTTCCCAGACTGACTCAGAAAGATTTTTCATAAATTCAAGAGCTATTATTCAACCCACAGCAAAGCTTTTCCTCTTCCAACTGAGATGAAAACACAAGGGGGTATCTGAGTATACACTTTTTTGCACTATGACAGCAGTGATGTGGATGCAAGATCCACACCCACAACCAAGGTTACAGGCTATCGACTGCAGCAGACATAAACAGTATTGGATTAGAAGCACTGGTTGAAGTTTCAACACATTGATTGGACTTTTCATCAAGGCTCCTAGAGCAAAAGCAAGACCAGCACACTTTGGTTCTGCACCAAATATGTGTATTTGGAATGCACATGTGCAACCACCACACAGTGATCAGTGGAATTTTAATTAGTGAAACCTGTACAGTGGTTCATATATGTTTTTCACAAAGCTAATTTGCATATTGTTTACAGTTAAATGAAAGCACAAACAGCTGTTAATTTAAAGTATACCACCCACATTATTTATTCTGCTTAATTAACAATATTGCAGTTAGTTTATTTTATGTGAAGTCAATTCACAAGTAGACAGGGGCTATTACAGCTCATTTATCAATTAGCAAAGGAATCTATATGCTAAAAAAATATGCAAAATATTTCATGGTGATGGAAAGATTTCTTACTGAATGCACAATGAACAATACTCTGTTAAATGTAATTAAAAAAACATCATGTATCAACACTGATTATGTACTTTTAAATCTTTAGAAATGTTAGATAAGGTTGGCATATTAATAGCAATCTATAAGGTGGTGTGGCTCATTCCTGGGATATTTCAGCCTTTCTACATCAAAGTGAGAAATATCTGGCTCAGGGAGGGACGCAACAAACACAATAAACAGATCAGCAACCATACCAAATGTCTCATTGATAAATTATTGGATCTATTTGATCAGTTTAAACAGAGATCTGCATGAAATCCACCAGCAAACAATGAATTAATGAGCTGATGTAGGCTACACAATATGTATAGCAGTAGTTGTAAATTACAGGATTTGAGCTATAAACTCTAATGGGCTCGACACACGGATAGGGACCAACGACAGCGACGATAGCAGTGACGTGCATCGCGCTATAAGATCGCTTTTCTCCAAGAAATTTGAATAGTTATGATATTGGTGGTTATTTTGACATTTTTCAAACCAGTCCCTGATGTGACAAAGTATGAGAGTCAGAAGATTTTGCACGAATTGATAAAAATCTTGCTGTTTACTGTATAAATGACAACCTGGGATCATCCGTGTTTACAAAATAGGAAACAGCATCGTGAATATCATCATTTGATGGACCTCAAGCCAGATCCAGATTGAACATTTTTCCTTTTTCTTGTGTCGCATCACAAGCCCTGTGTGCACGTCTACATAAATGTCGCCTGTCGCTTGGCTGGAGGAGGACAGCGATTTTCGCCTCAATACGCAGGTTCCATAGGAAATGAATGGAGAAGGAGCGACGTCGCTTCCCGTGTTTCGAGCCCATAACATAGCTACATTTTGCATCACACGAAACTGACCCTTATATTTAAAAAAAAATGTTACCACATATTTCAGTTTTTTAATTTGATTTTTTAAAGTTTTTATAGCTAATTCTAACACGTTTACCTTTTTCTTCATATGAAGCCCAGAAAAACTTAGACAACCATGATATGTTTAAAGGATTGAAGGATGTAGGAAGAGATTGATGGTAACAATATTACACAACAATCTATCATGCAACAAAAAGGTTTTGAGTCCACTTTGCTCCAATGCTGTTCAACAGTTTTCTGCATACTTCAGTCACAGTTGTCCGGTGCGAGGCATTAGGAAAACGACAAGTTTGGATAACATGGCCTTACATATTCCTTTACCAAACCAGCATTTAAAGGGGTTGTGTACCCAAAACTGTTTTTTGAGCTGGCCACAGCCAGCCACAGCGCTAACGGCTCAGACTGATACGACTCAGGAGGGGGAAGGTCTTCCACCTCAAAGACCGCTCTGTAGTCTGTGTTTTGTGAATCTCGCTTTCCATCTTGCCAGTAAGCTGAGTGGGTGAATTTAGCAGAGGGTGGAGTTACGCAAAAAGTAGGGGGTGTAGTTACACTTTAAAAGCATTAGAAGCTCACAATTTATGCATCCTAATTTTGACCTTACTATTTTGTGGACAAGCACCTGCTTTTTTGTGAGATTTGGCTGTCTGATTTACCAAAATGTGAACAGAGTTTGACTACATGGCTTGCTTGATCTTAGTTTAATTTGATGACTATCAGTGGGGATGTAAACACCTTTTGCAAACAAGATCTTATTCATTAAGCATCTCTCACATAGCCCATTACCTAAATATTGTTGGGTTTTTTTGTTTTGGTTTTTAAGAAATATGGCCAATATCCAACAAAAGCCACATTTTCCTTATTTATGAAGATCCTGACAGTTTTCAAGTCTTACATATAGAGGTTTGCGCAGAATGACCCTTTAAATATATTACATAATTAACCACTCAGCCGTCACAGCTAATATTCTGGTCCACACTACTTGCCAGTTGGTGGTGGTAATGCACCAAATCGTTGTATACGCATGGCCAAGAAAACAAGCAGTCATTGCACGTAATGTCTGTTTGTGACCAGAGTGGGATGGATATGGGGGTATTTCCCTATTTTTAATCAAGAGCATAATTGTTAGATTTGAAAGCAAGCTTTCTTGTTTTCATGCTCAAATATCATACTGCTGTCTCTCAAAACTCTGCTCTCACACTCAAAACGTACCTTCTTGTTCTTGAGTATATTGTTTTTTCTTTTGAACCTCTGCTCCTCTTCTTAATTTTAGCGTTGCAGGTTCAAATCTCCTGTGCTCAAGACACATTTTCTACTCTCTCAAAACTTGTGCTCATGGATTATTTCTTTCTTTCTCTTGGGTTGCTAAATGAGCTGTCTTTCAAACATCCTTCAACCAATAGCATATAAGATAAGTGCTGAAAATTGTCACCACCTTCTTCAGGGTGAGCTTGTTTAATATTTAACACAGTGCCCTTGGAAAATCTTTACTTAACCGAGATCAGTAAACATGTATGGATAACCCAAACCAGCAATCTCTAGAATGCATTACTTTTTTATTTTGCTTTTTCTTTTGATATATGCATGTGAGTGTTTCTTCAGTGAAAGAAAAACAGTGACTTGCTCACTCACAGTAAAAGTACTCATTTAAAAACTAACTTTACTTATACAAACGTACGGTATGCCAAATATATTCTGCTTTTATGTTCCTATGGAATTAACCTGTGGTAAATTAGCATGCATTAGGAGGTGATCATCATTTCTATAGTACACTAAAACTACACTAAAAGGAAGCAGCTTTAAAACTAAGCGTTTTCTCTTAATAAAAGAGGCAAAAGTTTGAAATGACTATCAATAGCTCATCATCAAAGGTTACAACCCTCTAAAGTAGCGGTCAATGAGGCCAGTGTGGACACGATCGGTCATTCTCGATCGCTCTCTGCTGAGGCCGTGGAAAGTGCTCTCCATGCTGAACTACCATTGAACTCTTCACAAATAGTATGAATATTTTTCCTTTCTTACCAACAGAGGCATTGAGTACTTTTCAGATGAAGGTATCCCTTAGAGATATTTAAACTCCCTCCGTGCCCCTGCTGCCTCCGGGAGGGTGGTTAGGATGGTTATTAATGCATTATTTACACACACTTCCTGCTGTCTCGTGTTGCGCTTTGGCTTGTATTAAAAGGGATATTGCTAAGGAGGCACTTTTTGCACATGGTGATGGGCTAAAGAGTAGATTCTTGATTATTGAGGGACTTTTCCTTGTTCTTTGTGTTGAAGGTTTCGTGGCCCCACCAGGTTAAAAATGCAATGAAAAATGTCTTATATATATATTAATGTCATAATATATATTAAACTATATGCAACAAGGTCAAACATGCATAAATCTGCAGGTTCTCAGCTGTTTTGCAGCTGTGAGATATGAATCCAGTAATCTCAAACACTCACGTAGGCTTCTAGTTCTGCTTCCCTTCATCATTCCAGCACATTTTAATTACTCATTTGCAGAGCAGAGCCTTTAAATTTTCTGTTAATCCCTTTTACGCCCATAGAAACCAGGATGTAACTAAGTTGCAGTTGAGTTTTTCATGGACAGACATTGAGGACTTGTAATCTTAAAGGTAGGTGTACATTCACTGGTCACTTACTTTGGTAAATTTATTCATTTACTTGTTAACAAAAAGCTAATTGGCTAATCACATTGCAGAAACTCAGTGCATTTAGGCATGTAGACATGGTCAAGATTACTAAATTGGTTCAAACTGAGCAACAGAATGGGGAAGAAAAGGGATTTAAGTGACTTTTAATGTGGTTGGTACCAGACAGGCTGGCCATATTGACCAGTTGCTACATTACTGGGACTTTTTAAGCCATGACGCAGTTGCTTTTTTGGCACAAATTGGTCATCAGCCAATTACATGACAGCAATTGGTCAAGACGACTTAATGAATGAGGAAGAAAGAGTATTTAGGTGACTTGAATGGGGGCATTAATGGGGTTGGTTCCAGGCAGGCTGGTCTGAGCAAATCTGCAGCTGTGTGATGCAATCATGCCAATATGGACCAAAATCACTGAAGAACATGTCCAACACCTTGTTGAATAAAGAAATAGGGGGATTTCGACCAACTGCATTGTTAGGTGTACGTGAATTGTGCACAAGCCTATAATGACTAACTTTTTTTCTCTCATATACTTTCAATGAAAGTTCTGAAAAAGGTAAAATTACAAGTGGATTATGATTAATCCTGTTTTCCAGTGATAAACATTGCTTGCTATGTTAGGATGGAGAAATTTCCCCTCTTCTGAGATGTGTGTTCATGTAGAAGATGTTGCTAAATGAAAGCATTGACAGTTCACATAAACTGTATAAGTTGCAGAGAACACCTTGCACTATTGCACTAAAACCTAAGGTTGTCCAATGTTCATAAATTAATAAGGTATTCAATGTTTTTGCTTTAGTTATTAATCCATTTGAGGATTGGTATAAGTCTTTCTAAACCATTCATTCATTATCTATACAGCTTTGTCCATTAAGGGTTGGGGGGAAGCTGGAGCCTAACTCAGCATTTGGCAGGTGTGAGGCAGGGTGCAACCTGGACAGTTCAAGAAAGAGAACTAAATTAATTAAAATGTTCTTTTTACTGTTTACATCAACAAGAAAAAGTAGGAGCATCTTAAAGAGGAGGAAAAAGTCGACAGTGGGATTTTTTATTGAGTGTTGGATGGAAAAACTTGGATGGATCTATAACTTATTTAAAGACTGACATTAAAATATATTTTCCCACTTTTAGCTTTATTTTCTTGTATGTTGTGCATGTTTGTATTTTGGTCACATTTTGGCTGTTTTAAAAGGTAAAATGTTGAAAACTAGAAAACTTTTTTTCCATCTGAAACCAAAGCTGTTTAAATCAGGAACAAAGTCAAACAAGTAATAAAATAAGTTTGTATGTAATTATTATTTAAAAGACTGAAATAATGCAAATTCCTTTATTTTTCTTGTTCAAATAAACAATGAAAAACTTGAGATAAAATTCAAATAAACCATTCTTTTTGCTTTTGTAAATAAACAAAAAATGAATCAAAAATTTTTCAGAATCATCAGAGTTGAATATGGCTAAATTCTGTATTGTTAAATGCTACTGTAATACTGCAATTTACCTTAACTATGCAGCTGTTAAATATGAGTCCTGGTATATCATATAACCTCCACTCTTCATCTGTAATTATCACAACCTTCTTGCAGGCCTTCAGCACAGGCACGCTTTAATTGGAGCATTGTCTTCTACTGCAAAGCCAAAGGATGAAACATGGCCTCATCATCCCCTAATAATTCCCCTGCTAAATAAATAAAGTCCTCTGCATATTGGACGGTCATGGAGGACCATGTTTTAGTGATATTCTAATTGAAATACATGATTCTGACAGCTTGTTTCTGCACTTAGTCGCAATGAACCATATCTGATTCGTCATTAAGTAATTATGAATGCTAATGCAAATAAAGCACCTTTCAAACAGAGCTCTCCCTCTCTCTGTATCTCTCCTTGCAAGCAAATTAATCAGTCCCTCCTCACGATAGAGAGGAAGAGGACGAAGCAAGACAACCAGCCAGCTGCAGGACGGTCACTCCACTCTCTTTCTGTTGAGATATGAAAGAGAGGAAAGACATTAATGATGTCGTGGGGATTCCACCGGGGAAAGAAAACAGACTCAAAGAGAAAATGAGTGCACTACTCCTTTTTTCCCCCCTCTCTCTTCCTTGTTGCTTTAATAAAGCAAGGACAGGAACAAGAGGAACAAGGATGGGGGGGCGGCTGTCGTTTAGAAGTCTCCCATAAAGCTCAAGCTGGAGCATTTTGCAGCAATTACAGACAGATTGGGGATTTAGATATTAGTGCCCGGTGGTCCATTAGCTGGTGATTTGCCTGTCTTTTTTTCCCTCCACTTTTTAGTAGTGGAGTGTTCCTGCTAAGATCTCCACCACTCTAATCCAGTAAATAATAACTGTGTGGAAGAGAGAATAGAGAGCAGGTTTCTGGTCTCTGAGTGACACTGAAGGGAGACTGAGTGGAGGGAAGGGGATAAGTAGATGCATGGTTTCATAGTAAATGTCTCCTCACATCAGTGTAACGACAAAATAACTATGACAACATGAGATAATTGCTTGTAACAGCCTAAGCTAGTGTATGTTTCAGGATTTGATATTCATTCTACAGCCTTCTAAAACTTCAGAATTAAGAGCTCCCATTTTGGTTCATTTAGGGATGTTGGGTGAAACCTGACCTAATGGGAATACAGAAAACAGCACATCTGCAACTGCATGAGCAAAATCAATAAAGCAACATTACTTTCACCGAGTAATTTAAAAAAGAAAAAAACATCTGCTCTGTTTCTTTATTTGATTGAGAAGGACACTAAAGCTTGTGTCACACTGGAGATCTGCAACTTTCGACAACCTCTCCATCATTACTAACCTGACCTAAGCCTTTGACAACCCTGCTTATGTTCACTATGACCATTTTTAAGGATTTCTGGAACATCTTTAGCCAAATAAAATTTATAAAATTAAAGTCTGTGATGTTATTTTGAAGATTTACAAAGTCCTGCGTATATAATGCATATATATGGATGTGTCTCATAAATTTCACTCATCGTAAAGTTTTGGAAACGTGCACTAGCTTGACTTCCACTCCAACACTTGCCAAATTAAACATCTGCATATCAAAACGTTGTTTGCACTGCAACTACATAGCAACGCCAATGAAATATTAAAATCTGCTATCATTAACAGAATGGAAACCACTTAATGGAAAAGTAATAAAAATGATCAGCTCAGTAAAACCAGAGCACCGAACCCTGAAGACACAGAACAGAGGCCAATACACTGGGCCAAGAAGAGAATCAAAAATGATAATCTTGCCTAAAACTAGCCTAATTACTTTCTAAATGAAAGCAAATTTCATTGCCGCTTCCAACTTCTTTACAGCACTGAAACAGCTTAGGTTCAAGTGTTAAATGACATTATTTTGAATACTGATACTGCATCTGACAATTATCAGTCCTGCTGGATCCTAGTGCTGCATTTGTGAATGCACATCACAGAGTCATGGTGCACAGGCTAGAAAACTGGGCTGCACTTTCTTGAGAGGTCACTAATTGGTCCTAATTAGAAGGCTAGAATTATTTTGTTATGATTGGCAGCTATGAATCTGAGTGAGTGGCCATGACTTGTGGAGTCCCCCACGGGTCAGACTTTGGATCTCTTCTATTCAACTATCATGCTCCGTTTGGGTCAAATATTACAGAATTTTAACATTAATTATCACAGTTATGCAGATGATACACAATTTTATGTGTCAGTGTCTCGAGCAAAGAAAGAGAAGAGAAGAGGGTCAGCATGGGTAAAAACATGGAGACTCTGGCACTTAATACCACTGACCAAGTTCGCAACCTTGGAGTGGTGATAGACTGAGATCTAACATTCAACAGCCATATTAAAGCTGTCACTAGGACAGCATTTTACCAGCTTAAAACATCTACAAATTTAAAAGTTTAGTCTCCCAAAAAACCAGGAGAAATTCATCTCCAGTAAACTGGATTACTTTAATGGTCTTTTTAACAGGACTTCCTTCAAAAACAGCATTAAACATTTGCAGCTCATCCAGATGTTTCTGTTAGAGTTTTAACCAGGTTTTAGAGATCTGGTTAAAAGCCACTGTGAGAAGTTAAAAGTCACTGTGAGAAAAGTCATATTTTTAACCTGGATTTAAACGTATCTCCGTTTGGTGAAAGTTTAATTTCCACTGTTAGTTTCTCCATGTTTAGGCTGGACTCTGGTCTGGATTAGTTGATGAGACTCTTTGGATCTAAGAGCTCTGCTAGGTTTATGTTCTCTGAACATATCACAGATGTATTTTGGGTCTAAACCGTTCTGGGATTTGTAAACGATTAAAAGGGTTTTAAAATCTATTCTGTAACTGGTGTGATGTGGTCAGATCTCTAAAACCTGGTTAAAACTCTAGCAGAAACATCTGGATAAGCTGTGAATGTTTAGATACCATCTAAATGTTGCAGTCATGATGCAAACTCATCAGACCAGGTAACATTTTCCCATCTTCACTTGTCCCATTTTGGTGATTCTGTGTGAATTGTATCCTGACTTTTCTTTTCTTAGCTGACAGGAGTGGTATTCAGTGTTGTTTTCTGCTGTAGTCCTGCCTCAATGTAGGACATATTATGTAATCAGAGATGGTAGTCTACATACTTTGGTGTGCTTATTTGACTTCTGGTTGCCTTTCTATCATCCTTAACCAGTCTGCCTGTTCTCCTCTGACCTCTGAAATCTACAAGGTATTTTGATCCAGACAATTGCTGCTCACTGGATATTTTTTCTTTTTCAAACCACTTTTTGTAAACCCAAAGCCAATCGGGTATTAACAACTCTGCCCCATTCGAAGTCGCTTAAATCTCCTTTCTGCCTCATTCTTATGCTCAGTTTGAACTTGACCATGTCTACATGACTAAATTAGTTGCTTCCCTGTGACTAGATAATTGCCAGTTAGTGTTAAACAGGTGGACCTAAAATGAAGTGTCTAGTGAATAAATGTTTGATTAACAGCCATTTCCAGAACAATTTGGTGCACAAAAAGCAAAAGAGTTATGACTTAAAAAGTCCCAAAAATGCAGGAACTGATATGTCTGAGAATTTGCTTTTAAGTAGAAATCTAAGTATCTGAACCCTTTCATTCACCACAGTAAAGCAGTTCATAATCCTTCCTGCCAAATTCAAATTTCTTCTTTACTTTTGTCTTTTCATTAAGTCTTTACATTGTTTGCTACCACACTAAACTAATTAAACAAACTTCCAGCATCACATATTTTCTGTCAAGCACAATATCCAGAAAGTATTAGATGAATAATCCCAACTTGAGTATAAGTACATAATAAAAGACAAGGAAACAGGAGAAGGACATTACACAGCCAAAACAAAAGGATCCAACATGAACTTAAATGGAAATCATCCACTATAAAACAACAGTACAGTAATTTCATCGTTGACAAAGATGGTTATGAGCTTAAGTACTGTTTGTAGAGTATTTGAAATGGACAGTAGTGGTCCCAGTGGCCTAGTCCTGGGATGTGCAAGCTCTGGGTGACATTAATCACACACACCACCACTTCATTGATTGCCTGGCTAATGGTTCTGCTTATCACCTCGCTGGTTTCTAAAGGGGCAAGAGCCAGAGCTATTTAGTGATATCCTCAGTGTCTTTCATTTCATCTTCTTCTCTGTGCTCTGTTTAGTTTAGTAACATTAATGCATGGAGATTGTTCACAAAAGAGTCCAGTTTATATTCCTGTCAAATCCAAGGAGACAAAAACAGCCTACAGTGCAGTGGATACTTATTAAAAAAAAAACACTTCTTTAAAAAAGTTGTTTACATAATGGATAGGTTTGTGTCAGATGCTTACTATATCAGTGATGGCATAAAGAGTACTCATCCATCTTTCCATGTCTCCTCCCATTTTTCCACCTCTAATATCTGCCCTCTCATCTCTCCCTGCAAGAGAAAGAAGGTTAGCAGAAATCTCCACAGATCAATTAGGAAGGGGGACCTGTCCTTCACAAAGAAGGGAGGGGAGGAAGTGAGGCAGAGGAGCAGTAAAGGTGGTGAGAGAGGAAGAGGAGGAGAAAAAGATAGAGGAAGACGACAGATTGCAGGAGAGGGAGGAGTGAATAAAGACAAGGACTTTGTGACATTTGCATTTCAGCACAGTACCCCACCGTCGTGTATAGACACGTATAGACGAGTCAATCTCACTAATAAGTCAGCCGCTCGTTGGATACTTTCCTGCTCTCCTCTCGGCTCTCTGCCCTAATAGGCTGTCTCAATGGGATGAGAGGCATCCACACTATTAGTATCTGTCAATCTAGCTGAGTGAGCCAAACTCTGGGGACCCTCAGGATCAATGGCCCTTTGGGGAGAATTGGCATTGACCCTAAAGACTTAACAGAGACGGCCCCTGAAAGCTATAAAACTTTGATCTTGAAAGATCAGCCAAGTGATGGAGAAAATATTGGGAAAATATGAGCAATGACTCAAAAATCCAAAATGCTGACTCCATGTTTGTGTAGTACAAATATGTTGGTTTAGCTTTAGTCTTGGGAGTGTTCATCCTTATAGTTTGAAAACTTTAATTCACTGTGTGGATGATCTAATAAATTTTGGTCAAATCACATTTTTAAAAGAACAACATAAAAAAATAACAATATGAGGCCTTTCATGACAAAGCAAACAATTTTTTAATTGTTTTTTTTTTTTTTTTTTACTTTAGGGTTTATTTAATAACACAATTCTCCTTGCACCTTTTTAACTTTAGGCCTCTTTGTGCTACCATTATGTATGTAAATTAGTACATTAGTTTCAAATTTTATCAAATGTCACTGCTCACATACTCCCATGTGTCCTTTACATTGGCATGGGTGTTACAAAATACATCGACTAGAGGGCAATGTAGAGTTGACAGTTCACTTCCGATGTCAGTTTCAGTAGCAAACATGGCACTGGTAGAGAAAATGCATATTCTCAGAAAGACATAAAAAGAGGTAGTGCGATGACAGCGATGGTCTATGCAGACATAAAAAAAGTGGCTTCTTCTTTGTTCCTTTTGCTGGATGCAAAAGAGTTATACTGAGCAACATTGGCCCCATGGTTTCTGTTGATATTGCTCCTATTGCTATGTTGGGCTATGCTTTCGTAACAAAACATGCATATAAAAGACGTAAAAGACGTAAAACCCAAAAGACAGACAATAAAGCTTCATCCCATTAGCATCAAGCATAAATGGGCCTTTACTTGTATGGTTTATGCAGTTATAACTTTACTTAGGACTAATCCTTAGCATTGTTTAGGACTAATGCCCTGTCCACACGTAAATGGGAAACTTGGTCCACATGCAAACATAGTTTTGGGGTACAGAAAACAAACTTTTAGAAAAACACCTTCCAATGTGAAGATTTTCAGATGATGAGGCAGTGCTGTTTATTGGTGGACACGATAACCAATGTTTTTTGCAGTATCAGAGTGTTAGCATTACAATATTTGCCATCAACTTGTGAGTTCACATGGCAATGGCACATGTAGCTAATGCCTGGTACACACATAACGATTTTTGGGCTGTTTTTGTCCCGATTTTGCTTCTTCCCGACCTCGGACGGCAAACACCCGATCATCTATGAGATTTCCCTGTCAAATCATTTGATCTGAGGTGTGTTACGAGCCGATTTGTCCAGATAATCTGCTCCGAAACGGGTCGTAGCCGACAATTGGGAATATTGAACATGTTCAATATTTTAGAGCCGATTTCTAAGGAACGCCAAAGACTCGTGCAATCTGACTGCATGGATGGTGACGTGGCATGGAATGTAGCCAATCGGAGAGTGAGCTGGCTGTGGAACAACGAAGTAAATAAAGTCCATGTTTATGGAATCTCCAGTCTGTTATTTTTTTTCAGTTCTGGCTTTTTATGTTAACAGTAGTCCCAAGACCACCATCATTCCCTCGTCCTCTATATTCTCTTCCATGCTATGTGTTGTTTTTTCCGATTGTTACTATGTTTCTTCTTCTTTGTTTTTGCTGGTTGTTGGATGGGTCTTCTTCTACGTTTCGATGTTTGTTCGGCTCGGAGGACTAGATTGTAAGTGAGTTGTGGGACAGCCCAGGGCTTCAGACTGCGACCAAATGGTCACATTTTGCAAGTAAAATGTGAGACAATGCGAGTGAAGTCGCTAACAAACTTCTGCTCCCCTCTTCAGCCCAGTAGTTCACAGTAATGCGCAAATTAGCTGCTGGTTTGCCGACTCAAACTAACTTCAATACGAGAAAAGGAGACAAACACCAACGAAGAAGATGACAGCCAATGTGCGTGTGAGCGGGAATGAACGACACTAATGTGTGGAAAGAGGTGGCTCTTGGGAAAATTTATTATTCCTCACAGTGTTGCCAAATTAGTGACTTTGTCGCTATATTTAGCGAGTTTTCAGACCCCTCTAGCGACTTTTTTTTTTTAAAAAAAGCGACAAATCTAGCAACTTTTTCTGGTATTATTGGAGACTTTTGGAGGCTGGGGGGAACCAAGGCAGTGAATCATTGGGGGAAGTGTGTCTTTAGTGGTGTATGTATGTGTGGTGTGTGCAGTAAGTGAGCCTGTGAACTTTCTCCCAGTTCCTTTTTCCAGTCTCTGCCACCTGACGATAGTGGGGCGTCCTTGGGAGCTGATCCAGGAAAAGTCCACCACCTGAGAAGAGGCTGGGGGGAGGGTGGGGAACTTTATAACCAGACATCCAAAGCCAGTACAGGGAGCCTAATTAGACAACAGCATTTGTTTTAGTTTCAGGCCAGAGCTGTTTTGTCTGCCTTGAGTCTCTCAGTGGTCCCACTGGCGACTCTAAATCATCTGAATTTGTGGGTTAATTTCCATCCAGCCGAGCCAACAACTTCTCCAAGTTGGTGTCCACCCTGCATACAAGCTCCGGAATCGCAACCAGCTTGCCATTCTGTGCTAGAATAGCCTCCAGTTTACGATTTAGCTCCTGCAACGCCAAAGTCTGATCGCTCATAGCTCGACACACACCGGCACAGAAATCCGGCAGTTTGCCAGTGGCCGCCGACAGTGTCCGAATTTAGCGATATGCCAGGAAACCTGCCGCTCCAAACAGCAGAAACCCAGTTATCATGAAGCCGAATGTGTATATATCTTCAGCATCCTCGACAGACAGAATCGACAGGCACATGACTTTCCACACTCCCCAGGAATCCATCACATATCCAGACAAGCAGGCTCTCCTACGCCTGTTTTCCGGTTCAAATAAATTTGGTCGATTGCATTTAAGGACCAGCTGATCATATCCATGGTTCTAGATTCTAGATTCAGAACAGAAATGCCGAGAGAGTCTCAGAGATGACAGGACAAGCAGAGTGGAAAGGAGGGAGAGAGAAGAAAAGCGTCTGGCTTCGTCGAGGGCTGGAAGAAGTATTAGATGTGAAGATTCCATGCTGTGTGTTGTGTTTTCTGATTGTTACTATGTTTCTTCTTCTTCTTTGTTTTTTGCCAGTTGTTGCTATGGTTCTTCTTCTATGGTTCTTTCAACGTTTGTTTGGCTCGTAGGACTAAATTGTAGATCAGTTGCAGGACAGCATCTTTATGTGTGTTTTGTTCTGTGATTACCTTTTCGGAGCACACTACACACAATACGATCAAAACAGATTTTTTTTATCTTCACATGTGAGGTCTCGACCAGATTAAAAAACTCATAAGTTTAAAACAATCATTATGTGTGTAACAGGCCTAAAATAACACTGGTGTAAATCTTGTTAACAGGACTTTTTACTTGTTTCCATACAAATTGAACGAAGACATGTGCATATTCATGTGGGCAAAAACGTTGCGGGATAATATAGATGGGAGAACTCCATTTAGCAAAATACCCATGTTCATGTGGATGTAGCCTAAAAGATATTCTTTTGCCACTGACAGAAACCCTTTTGACACATTGCATGTAGTTGCTTTTATGACCACTAAAGGGTACATATCATTTATCCCAGATATAAGTCAACTGCATGAAAAAGCAACCCATGGAGTCATTTTTGAGAATGCAAAGGCCTTAGATTAGATTAGATTAGATTAGATTAGATTAGACTTTATTATCTCACAGTGGAGAAATTCACTTGTTACAGCAGCTCTTGTTATAGAATAAAGTGCAGAAAGACAGAATAAGGTGAACATGCATCACAGCAAGAAGGTGCAATATAAATTATTTACAAGAAAAAGTCTAAGAAAAGCAAAAATATGTACCATTATAAATATAAAAGATATATATATATATATATATATATATATATATATATATATATATATATATATATATATATATATAATATAACAACAACCTCACAGACTATATACATATTTACATGGTGATGGTGGGATATGAAGAATATGATGACATTGATAATGGGGGGTATTGCACAGTAAAATATAAATAAATACTACACAGTATTATGACTATACAGATAAGTTGTACAGTCTGACAGCAGTGGGAATGAAGGACCTGCGGTAGCGCTCCTTCCTACACTGAGGGTGTCTGCTGCTGAAGGAGCTGCTCAGCCCCCCCCACAGTCTGGTGCAGCGGGTGAGAGGTGTTGTCCATGATGGATGTGAGCTTGGCCAACATCCTCCTCTCACCCACCTCCTCCACAGAGTCCAGCGGGCAGCCCAGGACAGAGCTGGCCCTCCTGACCAGCTTGTTCAGTCTCTTCCTGTCCCGGTCAGTGCTGCTCGCTCCCCAGCAGACAACGGCGTAGAGGACAGCAGAGGCTACCACAGAGTCATAAAATGTCCTTAGCAGAGGCCTGCATACTCCAAAGGACCTCAGTCTCCTCAGGAGGTGGAGGCGACTCTGGCCCTTCTTGTACAGGGCGTCTGTGTGGTGTGACCAGTCCAGTTTACTGTTGAGGTGAACACCCAGGTACTTGAAACTGTCCACCCGGTCAATGTCCTTCCCCTGGATGTTCACCGGTGTGTGGGGTAGTGTCCTTCTCCGGAAGTCAATCACCATCTCCATGGTCTTACTGGTGTTTAAGCACAGGTGGTTGCGCTCACACCAGTCCACAAAGTCCATGATGACTGACCGGTACTCCAGCTCGTTCCCCTCAGACACACAGCCCACAATGGCTGAGTCGTCAGAGAACTTCTGGAGATGACAGCTGCTGGTGTTGTAGGTGAAGTCCGAGGTGTAGAGGGTGAAGAGGAACGGTGAGAGCACTGTTCCCTGAGGGGCCCCCGTGCTGCAGACTACCACCTCAGACACACAGTTCTGCAGACGCACGTACTGTGGCCGGTTGGTGAGGTAGTCGATGGTCCACGCAGCTAACTTTCCATCCACTCCAGCTCCTTCCAGCTTCCCCCGCAGCAGTGCCGGCTGGATGGTGTTGAACGCATTGGAGAAGTCAAACAACATGACTCTCACGACGCTCCCAGAGGTCTCCAGGTGAGCCAGCGCCCTGTGCAGTTGGTAGATGACAGCATCATCCACCCCGATGTTTGGCCTGTAGGCAAACTGCAGCGGGTCCATCGCGGTCCACACCACGGAGCGGAGGTGACAGAGGATGAGCCTCTCCATGGTCTTCATCAGGTGGGAGGTCAAGGCGACGGGTCTGTAATGGTTCGGTTCCTTCGCGTGTGATATCTTAGGAACCGGAACCACACAGGAGGTCTTCCACAGGACAGGGACCTTCTCCAGGCTGAGGCTCAGGTTAAAGATGTACCTGAGCACCTCACAGAGCTGGTCTGCACAGGTCCTGAGCAGCCTGGGGCGGATGCCGTCTGGTCCTGCAGCTTTCCTGTTCTTCAGCCGCCTCAGTTCTCTCCTCACCTGGGCCGATGTAAGGGAGAGGGGGGAGGTGGAGGGCAGTGGGGGGCTGGTGGTGGAGTCCATTGGTGTGGAGTGGAGATGGGGGGTAGGTGAAAGTGGAGGTGAAGATGAAGGTGGTCGGGGGAAGGGGATGGTTGACGCTGGACTGGGGATGTGTGAAGAGGAGGGAGGGGGGGCCGAGAGAGTGGGGTTAGAATCAAATCTGTTAAAAAACAGATTTAAATCATTGGCCCAGCGCTGGTCTCCATCAGCTGTCCCTCTGGCACCACTCTGTCCAAATCCAGAGATCTCCTTCAGCCCTCTCCACACGTCCCATGTGTTCTTCTGCTCCAGTGTTCTTCTGCTCCAGAATATATATATATATATAATATTGATTAGTGACATACAGCGCTTTAATTACCTGTGAGTTAGATAGAAATTTCACTTTAGAAGCTATAATATAGAAATATAATGTATTAAAATAATTCCATATTTACTGTCACCATGGAAATAATTTAATGATAATGTGAAATTCTCAAAAATCCCAAAATGACTGTTTAAAACTGTGCTCCATATGATTGTGCAAAAAGGTTGAGAAAGATTAAGCATGACCTCAGTCTCACCCACAAGGTTTTGACTAGACTATCAACAGAAACTTTGCACTTAAAGAAAAATTGCACATATATGTGAAAGTGTGGGAGACAACATGCCGGTTTAAAGTAATAAATTAAATTCCGGATCAGTGTAATTAAGCGATTGGACCTGTGTCACAGAAATATGGTGGATCTTTTTACACTCAGGGTCATTTCTAGATGCGCCCTGCATAAATAGCCAGGGACAATTTTAACTTCATATCCTCTAATGGCTGCCCAGATTTAGTCAAATACATTCTCTCCTCCTCCTCAGGCAAAGTGTAGATGACACCAGACAGTTTTCATATATGAATAGAGTGGCATTAAGTTAGTGATAATCATGTTCTGCCACTAATTTAAGGTAATGACAGCATGTGAGCACGTACTTTCTCCATCCCTTTCTCCCCCCACAGCCCTCCCTTGTGCATCAGTAATGAGGCGTAGGCTTATTGACTGAGGGTGGAGATAGTATGATTATCTCTTCTCCTCTCCACCACCCCTCATCCTCCCGCTCTACATTCTTTTACTCTCTCCCCTCCCCGGCTGCTCAGAGGCAGGTAAACCATGTTTGTTGCTTCAACTGTATATTGATTTGTGCTGGTTGTACAGAAGTGTTTTCCCAAGGTTGCTTACATTTCTTTTATTTTTTTTACTTCTAACAAATAAGTAAATTCTGCAAGTCCATTGACTTAAGTTTGCTGGTCAAAGTTAGACTCTGTCCTGTTCCCAAATCTTTACACCATAAAGCAAAACAGCTGTTTTCTCTCAGGGGAAAATACATTTTTTTTTTTTTTTTTTTTTTCAATCTTAAAACCTGTGTGCTATTGTCATAAGACTGTATTACATACATTGCTAATTTTTGGATCTGCTTGTAGTATTTATATATTTTTCTTGAAACCCTTTTTCAGCCAGACTCTTATAATCTTTTAAATCATTCTATATCAATAGTTGGACTGGCTTTCAAAGTTTTTTTTTTTGGACATTGGCTGCTTTTTAGCTCATTTTTATTCCAGTTTGTGTACTTTACCACCATACCACCACAAATTCATATTCTTTTCTTTAAAAGTCTCCTATGAATAATTTAAGAACCTCTTTACTCAAAGGAGAGAACAGGCAATTTAGCAAAGAACAATTTTCGATTGAAATTTTAGGTACAATTTTGTGAGTTATATCTGTGGAAAATGCCAAAGATAACAGAGTTTGACATGCAAAAAAATAGTATTTTTGGACAGAACTATGTCATTTGATTTATGGGAAGAGAGTGTAGGAACTGCAGACTGTTGTGTGGTAACATACCCTTAAAAGATAGTTCTGAAAGTCCCCTGAAATAATGCTACCTTACACTGTTGCCATTTTTACACCATTCTCTATTCTCTCTTGAGTCATTGAGTGGTTTGGGGGCTTTTTTGTTGTTGTCATTGTCTTAACTTCCCACACTTGTGAAGATACTTTAAAGGAAAATGTTTGTCAGGTTTCAGCTTACAGTCTTTGCTTTTGCATTGCATCATCTTAACTTTAACTTGCAGTAATTTCTCTTTTTTGGACAACAAAAACATCCAAATCCCTTTTAACTTTTATTTACACCTGCAGTTGACGTAAAACTCATATCCAAATCAAAGCTATTAGGGGGTCAAATAGGTGTAAATCACACACACACATATATATATATATATATATATATGATTTTCATTCAGTGGATAATGACTCGGCCAAAATCACAGATTCTACCATATTAAACTTTTGATTTGATTTAGAATCTAGTATTGGATGCATGCAGACGTGTCATAGCATTTTTCTTATCAAATCAAAATAAGAAATTTTGCTTGTTACAGTAAAATGAATGTAAATAATTCAACTCTATATTTCTTGAAGCTGCATTACTGAACTTTCTAAGCAGTTTTTCCACACTTTGGTACCTCTAAACGACAGCTAATTCAGCATCCATCTTGCATCCTGTCGCTTCTCAGAGTTCTTTCCAGCCAGTAAAAGTTAGTCTAACGTTGTCTCTTTCTTTTCTCTCTTGCTCTTTCACTTCCATTTTATTTTTCCCTCAGAAAACGTGGGTTGGGTTTCTTTGCTCAATCAGTTATGGTGTGCATTTAAAACAGCAATGGTGTTGATAACCAGTTGCTAGCAGGTGGCGCAGTGCCAGTAAACAAATTGCAGCTGACATATGTATCCTCAGGCTGGGAAAAAAAGTTTTTTTAATTTTGTTCATCGGGATGCTGCAGGGAAATGACGGCTCCTGGAATGTGCATAATGAATGTCGGTTGAAAACTTATGTAGTGTTGCTTCAAGGACATCTTACAAACTGTTACTATATTGATGTTTGATCAATATTGATTTCAATTACATGTACTAATGTAGCTGAATGTATTTTTACAACTCTAGGATAAAAAAGGCAACTGGCTGGTTAACACTGTAATTAAAGTGAGGCTGTTCAGTGAGTGAAAACAATCCTTAGAAGCTGAGACTTCTAAAGATGGTGGCAGTAATAAGACTTTGGCCATGGAAGAAAAAAAGAGTCCATATAACAGTAACACTTGTGATCAGAGCAGAGGGGTTTGTTAAAATGTCTGGTAACATATGTTAATATCAAGTGTTATTAGAGCCATGAAAAGCCAAAAAAGTACTGATAATTATCCCTTTGAATTCACATTTGAGTGAAACTTTTCTGCATAGCACACTTTGTATTGTTATGATTAGTTTTTTCTTTTTTTTTTTTTTTTTTACTTTTCTACCCTTAATGGTAGACAGCCACTTGAAATAATATGTAGCACACTATGTTCCTGTTCTTATGAATCTGACCCAATAGCCCCCAAAATGAGAGGAAGCACATCACTTGAAAACAATCTGAGCATCCTCTACAAGTGCATTTGTTTCCTGACTATAGGAAGGCACTTCCATTCAGGCTAATGAGTTTGCTGGCATTGCCATCGTGTGTCTAATGACATCATTGACACTGATGCTACATATCGTGTCACAGGCCTCTGGCAGTCACTCAGCAGCTGATGTCCTCACTTTGCCACAAGGGGCACGCGCACGTCCCGGTTTTTGGCAGGCCCACAGAGTAACCCGCTGCTACCGCCGCACAGTTTGCAGGACACACCAATTTGTTCCCGCCATTGTGAGAGACGATCTCTCTGGCGACGATCCAGAGCTCGCTGCCTAGACCTCATCTGCATATCTTTGTTATCTGGTGCCGGTTCTGAGGGAAAGGAAGGTAGAGAGGGAAGACAGACAGCCAGGGATGACGTGTTGTGCCTCGCCATCTGGACTCTGTTTCTTCAGTGGCCACAAATTAAAACTCAACCTGTATGGCGAGAAGGTGGAGGCGGTAGGGGGGATAGAATTGTCAAAAGGCAACAATACTTCTAATCTCTTTCTCCCTCTGTGCATTTTCAAAAGGGGGGGAGAAGAAGAAAGACGCTTTAATAATTAGAGGGGTAGAAAGCTCAAACAGATGAAACAATGTCCCCCTCCTTTTTTCTCTCTGCCTATCGTCTGTAATGACTCGAGCGCTGATGGAGAGAGCTCTTTGAGGATGACATTCAAATGCTGACATTTGAATTATGTCTGTTTATCAGAGGGAGAATGGCCCGCCTGCTTTTGTTGTGCCTCCTGCGCGCAGGCTCGCTGGTCGCAGGTACTCAAGCTGGCGGGTTCATTTTAATCACACGCTCACATAGCAACACACACACGAGATGCATAATGTGCTCATAGGAATCCTGAAGGGGTAATTTTAGATGGTTTTGTCAAAGTACAAGAGAGAGCATAGAGATGGTGTACACTAAAAACTTTAATGGGTTTTATTTCAAGCATTTGCAGGGGGAAGAGCCATTAAACTGTAACAACCAACATAAAATCACTCATTGTCACTAATCCTCCCCGACTGGATTGTCAGTTTATCTGCATGGCTTATTTCCTCACGAGGACGAACGTGGACACCACTTTGTGTGTGAAATGCTGAATTCCATCACAATCCTATGTTAACCTTCAGGAAGCATCAAACATTTAGCAGAGATAAAAATTTGCATGGGCAAGATTTATTGTCTATCAGCAAATGGGCTGCAATGCAAAACAAAGGCCACTCCACGATAGTGTGGTCCCTCCTCGGCTGCTTGTCAAAGTTGGGATTTAAAAATCGGGCCTATCCATCACGCTGGCACATGAAAAATTATGGAATTTACCCCTGAGGAAATGTATTCACGGGATGCAGGTGTAAGTGGCTGTTTAACAAAGGCGTTCAGAAGTCAACGGTAAATGCAAGTCTGCAAGGTGTGCAGAACCAAAGGGAGGGCAGGGGAGGAGAGGGAGGGGAGAAAACTGCAACCTCCAATTATCACGCTTACCATCTGAGGGCTGTTTGACTGCTCCTCTGCATATTACATATCACAAGTGAAATATTTAAACAAGCATGGATGTTGGAACAATCATCCTGGATGGTTGGATTGTCAAAACGAGCTTGGCTGAGGCTGCTGGGAGCGTAAAGAGGAGTAGAATCATTCACATTTATCCATTAATGTTCTGTGAATGTATTAATGGGAATAGTTGGCATGAGTTGAATATGTGGTAAAATTATGTGACATTCTTCCAAAATGGTCAAAGTCTTTGTATAAAAGTAACAGGTTAGTGATTTTCCCTTCTGTTTCCAACAAAAAAACCCACATAATTTTGATTGAATAGAAGAAGAAGCATGGGGTTAGGATTGCTTTTATGTCACTTTTCATCCCAACAATGAGTTAAGCTTTATAAGAAGAAAAAAAAAAATACCCCATCATAGTTTGAAACTGGTTGACTTTAGACAGCTTACTTTACTTGACCGGTTAAATGTCCCTTTCTGTCTAGATACCCAACATATTGACTGGAGAGTGTAATCTCACATTTTCTTATTTTAAGGACCATTTACGACTTCACCAAACCCATACCAAAAAATTAGGTAATGTGAGTGAAAATTTAACTGGGATTCAGCTTAGCCACATCCAGAAATATGCTCCTTTTGCTGGCAAATAATGTAGGTTAGGAGTGAGTTGCTGCTTTAAATGAAGGAGTTTTAATCCTTTCTGGGATCTTGTTTAAGAGTTGGGGGAGAACTGAGCTTTAAAAGTCAATCTATGGACGTTTTTATCTGTGCCTGAAATGTTCTAGATATATTCCAGAGTGCTGGCATACAAGAAGGCACAGGTATGCAACATTTCCTCCAGAGTTTCTCCAGCGATTTTCCACCTGGAACAAAGAAAAACTTCCAGTTTATCAGCAGGTGAGACCTCATGTGAACATGTTGGCAAATATTCTAGAGTGTCTGTGATCGCTATGCATGCGATTATGTATCTTTCGTTTTTGTTGACTCATGTGCTGCTTGCCGGTTGCCCCTCACTACAAATGCAGTAAATGCAATTTTTTATCAACATACTAAAGAGCCTCATCTGCCATTCTAAGCATGTTCTCCTGTGCTCTCCAGACAGCTGTTTCTAGCCAGAACAACACATCTCCAGCAGAAAACCTTTGCAAGAAGCAAACATAGATGAAGACTAAACAACAACCTATCTAGACTTTTTCTTGAAAATCTCATGCATTCTTGTGTGAAAATTTCAAATGTTTTAATACCTCACCTATGAACATAAGTTGTGTAATTACCAAAAGAGTGATATAACAAATACAGCCGGCAAAAAGGGTGTTTATTCAAATAGGTTTGTGGGGTCAAACTTGGTGATAGGTTGAACTTACTTGTCTGGGAGCAATCCAGGTTATAGTTGCTGGTCTTTCACATTAAGATCTAGTTGAAGTGGTTCAGACATCTGCTCGGGGTTTCGGATATGTTCTACTAGGGATGGGTTTTGAGGGAGATCCAGGATTTGCTAGAGAGATTATATCTCCTGGCTAGCTTGGGGACACTTCAGCATTCCTCAGGAGAGAGCAAGATCTGTTGAATTCTGGTTTCCAGAAGTGGAAGGAAATAGATGGTTGGGTTAATGATACACAGGCTCATGGCATAGAAACCAACAGCACGTGCCGTTTCCCAAAGCAACACACTGGAGGGGTTTGTTATTTTGCCCAAAGATACTTTAACATAAAGCTGGGAAGATGGGAATTAAAACCACTCTAAGATAACTAGGTTTTTAGAAACAAAAAACATCTCTTTACTTTAACTACTAAGTTTTTGGCAGATTGGTTAATGTGTCACAGAATTATGGCAGTGATAACTGACACTTACAGATCCTGGTGTCATTAAAAGCAAGTGTGACACAGACTACAAATAGGATGAGCAATAGAGATAGACTTACAACTGATTTAATTTGGACAATAACTGTAAAAAAATCTTATTTGGGTTTACTGAATAAAGACAAGTGTAGCATCATTGTCTCATTAATTTTAAGGCAATACTTCAATATAATTGGTAGCTTGCATGTTTGTAATTTCTGCAAAAACCCCAATGTGCTACAGCTGATGTGCAAGTAAAAGTTATATAGTAACCAAATGTATGGAAACGCATCATGCCCCCTGCACTCACCCTGAGGTCCTGCATGCAAATGAATCTTGCCTCTGGCGGATGAGCTGCATGATCATTGTATTGGCTGGTGAAAATAATATAGATGAGGAACGTGAGAAGGAGACAAAGTGGAAAATGAGATGATTGCTAAAGTATGTTCTGCCTGATAATATGAAATTGCATTTGTCCAACTTTCTGCAGGAGTCCATCCATATGGTTTATGCTTAAACCCATTAAAGTGCATTTTGATGGTGACAGTAAATATTTAGGTGAAGGAAGCTTTTTCAAAGATATTCTTATTATAGATTTGATTTCAAAAGATTTTTTCATTGTTATTGGAGCTTGAGTTATTCCACCTACAAAGGTGAGAGAGTTGCATTTGTATCTCCTGTGTCCTTGCTGGTTTACATTAACTGTACTTCCCAGTGGACCTGAAGACCCAGCATGCACTGAGTGCCGCCTCATGTTGAGAGTGTTTCAGGACTGTGGGGGAGCCACGCTCACCACTGCAGAGTGGACAGAGACTAAAAACAGCAGCAAGGTATTCCGCCAGTGTTGCATCCATTATTTTTCCCTGGTAAACACAGACATTAAAAAAAAAAAAAAAAAAAAAAAACATTAAAAGCTGGGCCAGTTTGCTAAAAATGAAAGCCAAAGAGAAAAAGTGAGGATGTCAGCAAAATCACAAAAATGAATTTTCATTGTGGCCCAGCTTAGATAAATTGTGAAATACTGAGATATTTCCTGCATTAATAGAAAATTCATTCCGGAAAAAAAAATTCTAAAATGTAACCAAAAATTAAATATATATTTTATTAATTATTTTTGACCATTTAAAGACAAGTCTAAAGAAATTGTTTTTAGTGATTGACCATTATTTTGTTAAGAAATTTTACACAAATCAAGAATGTGATGCCAAAACACCTAAAAAATAAATAATTTAAAAAAAATGTCGACAAAGGCAAAGACTCACAAAATCTTTAAAAATTATTAACAAATTGAGTGGTGAGGGTGTCACAATTGGATATAAAAGAAACATCCACCAAAGGCTTAGTCTTTCTAAGCAAGGAAGGGTCACTACTTATCATTTTTTCTTTAAATTTGTTCCAGCATATTGTTTGAAGATTCCAAAGGAAAGTCCAAGAAAGCTACTTCTAGATATTAATGACATTTGAGCTTTCAGAAAACACTGCATAAAAAATAGTCACATGATCAATACAGCCATCGGAGCTAAGGTTTACTTTAGAAAATCATTTTCCCTCAAAACTGCTTCAGAATGAATCCTTAAACTGTGTTACACAAGGAAGAAGTCAGATATCAAGTCGACCACCGAGTTCTCTGAACATCACTTCATTTCAGGTGGACATACAGACAGCAGACAGTATTCTGTGAATCCATGTTTTAGCTGCTTTTGGGAAAAACTTATATCTAATTCTACCTGCCAGAAATGAGAAAAGACTATCCAGAACATTGATCCAATCACCATGTTGCATCAGTGTCCATGGCATAGATAACTTGTATGTTTGTCCATCTTTCTACCCACTCACCCACCCATCCAGATGACATCCAACCTATGCATCCCAGCCATCCCATGCATTTAACTGGATGCTAGTTTCAAACTGGCTAATCACCTTTGAATGTGATCTTTAAAAGATGCATACCTGGTGAGCTTAATCTTTCTTTCTCTGATTCTGGGTTGCCTCAGCCCTCTTAACGATGTCTGGTGGGAGGTTGTGGACAAGATAAGGCTGGAGTACCTTACATAAACCCAAGACATCCCCATTGTACATGCTTTAAAAAATCATTTTAGTTTTCAGTTTTTTAATCAAAGTCTTTGTTTCCTTTTCATGAAAATTAGGTTTTGTTTAGCTGAACAGGGTTCATAAGATGAAATTTAGCAGTTAAAGCTACTACAAGTCATTACTGAGAGACAAGGATGTTCCCTGCAATATTTTGTTTTACAAGACAAAACATCTTGATGTAGTTTTAATCTTATGAAAATCAATCTTTCTCAGAATTGTAAGTCGTGACTGACAGCCGCTTTGTCGTCAACACACGAGGTGTAAGGTGTCATTTCCAAACAAACAACCTCTTCTCATACAGGTTGGGGTCAAGCCCAGCTGAGGTCAAGACCCCCGTACAACACCAAGGTTGCTAAAAAACACACAACAGCTCCTTTGTTCTGGTCGTTCCTGCTCGAGTGAACACGCTTTGGTTCGAGACTGCTGTTTTCATTTAGATTTGCTCCTGGGGCAGAATTTTTTTCACCCCCTCTCTTCCTACTCCTCCCAAGATTTCATCGCCTTTACACTGGGAGATGATTTTGTGAATGAAACCATGCATATCCTTGCTGCCTTTATAATGGTAATGACTAGCAGTGGAGGAACAATGGAGAGAGAATGTGGGGATTCAGGGTTGTGAGAAATAGAGGAGGTCTGTTTGTGTGCATGACACCTCACATTTCCAAAATGTCAACTCAAAATAAAACAACTTAAGAGCTGCTTTATTGCAAGTTGCTTCTTTGCATCTGTGTGTGCTGGAGGTTAAAGGTCATCATGAGACTTTCCACATACTTTTTAAAAACTCATCATCTGCTAAAGCCCCCATTGTTTATAAGGTTTATGTCCTAAAATGCTTGTTAGAAGTAGTGCAAACACATAACACATCTGTCAATGATCCCACCTTTACCATGGCAACGAACAAGCAAAACATCCACTACTGGGTGCTGCAGTGGGTGAGGAAGGCAGATACTGAATAAGAGTTGGCAGCAAGTCAAAAATACCAACCATCTCCCCCAACCTAGCACCAGTCCATTCTGACAAACAGCTCCAACAATTAGGATGAAAAATAAGGCAGCTGACCGATGTTATTGTGAGCTGGCTGCCATCCTACAGATGCCCTGTATAAAAATGGTTTCTTGTCAGTCCACCTAATGACATATTTTATAAATGAATACAAATTTCCACTGCATGAGATTAAACATTAAATAACTGCTGATCATCCGTCAAGGTTGAAACTTTGACAGTTTTACTTGAAAACTTATTTTTTTCCAAAGGCAAATTACACATCCCAGCACTCATTGTTTTATGTAACTAAATGTAATAGTATAAGTATCACTAACATATAAAATAGACATAAACTTAATAGAATTTAGCTAAACTTTAAAGTTATTGTCATTAAAAGTGAAAAAAACTAAAGGAATGGCAAAGAAGATCAATAAATGGTTGATGAGGATTAATGTTATGCGTGAGGAATGCAAGTAAAGAGCATACCAAGAAGATACCTGTTCAATTGCTTGTTACCACAAATATCTAATTAGCCAATTACATGTGAGCCATGTAAACACGGTCAAGATTTCCCAAAGTAACAAACAATATCCTGAAATCCATCTATTGTGTTACGTCCTTTAACTCAGCCTTGTAAAGTGTAAAGTTTTCTTGATACTTTTATCATTATTTATTTCTTCTGATCATTTCAAATATTATTTATTTATTTTTTTATGTAATTTAAGAGAATATTGAAGTTCGTAGAGTTGTAAAAATGAGGCTGCTGATGCTGTTGTATTTAAATCTTAATACAGTTTTACTGTAAAGTGAATAAAATCTGACACCTTGAGCAGAATAACTAACAATTTGTCACTTTTAAGAGAATTACCTAAAATCTTAAACTCGACAGAATGGGAATTGTTTTTATACACGTGAGAAAAAAAAAAGAAGAAAAAAACACAACCATATAATACAATAGGTAGATGAATATTTTCTCTTTCTCCTAACAGGAGCCGGTACCCTCCAGACATGTGGCAGTGCTCCTATTGCCAGACGATTTTCCCAGTAACATAAAGTGTGGCTGAAAATTGAGGGGCCATAGCAGTTTAATCATTATGTGATTGTTTGAGCATGTTACAGCCTGTAGCCACAGATACACAGACCACACCAGCAGCCAGGAACACACACACATGAATCTAAATGTAGCAAGGCAAGCAAATGTTTACAGGTGTGTGCAGACTTACTGTATGTGAGGATCTCTGCATGAAGGAGAAGATTAAGATTAAACTGATTCATCATGTTATTGATCATGATGTGCAGGATCAACCAATCAGCACGCTGTAAAACCATCAACATTAACCAGGTGTTTTTATGCCTTCAGTTGGTCTTTTGTTTTGCCTGTATGTGTGTATATGCTGTGTTAGGGCTGAGGGCAGGCCACACTAATGTCTCACAGTGGGTCAACCACTCAAGGAACTACAGCCATTATCGGCTTTAGCTTCATTTTATTAAATCACTCGCTGCAGCCCTGTTGTGTGTTAATGGGCTAATTTGTACCGACACTGAGCAAAGGATACAATCAATGATATGGTTTTATAAGGAGGCTTAATCAGATAACAACTTTCTTCTAGCCAGTAATTAGAAGCAGGAGTCAAGTTGGAAGAGGAGACCAGACCTTTCTCAGCCTGCACCCCGTTGCACCGTGGGAACGGAGGTTGGAGGTCAATTTCAAAATTAGTTAAGCTTGACGGGCTGCCACTGACCTGCACAGGTGCTCCCACTTCCCCTGCTGCTCTGCACTTCCTCCCATTGCTACCCTACCACCCAGAGGTCAAAGACATCGGGCCTCAGTCCCTCTGTCTTCTCCATCCCCTTCACCCCCACCCTGCACCCCAGGACCAGTCTGGATCCATTAGCAGAACCAGGACAAACCCCAGGCCTGCTGAGAAGACCAAAGACCACCATGAGGCTAATGCAAAACTTAAGCCAATCCAGCAGAACATATTCAGGCTAAGTGTTTGCTACATCTTGTAGCACAGATCTGCACTGCTCAATGAACTGAACTGTTAAAGCATCACAATTCAATTACTCTTCTAATGTGTGGGAGTCTTTCAGTTTCTTTCTTTTTTTTTTTTTTTTTTTGCATTGATTCACAAAAAAATGACGGCAAATTTCCCTCCCTCCCTTCTCTCCCCCTAGCCTGCCGTCTGTACTCTCAGTATGTTTTTTGATGGGGGAGCTGGTTGTTATTGGCTCATCTGACCAGGAGAAGAGAAACTAGTCCGTTGTTTTTGAGTCCCGCTGCGGTGTGGCCTCCTGCTGCTTGGCCTGCCATGTGTAATTAAACATTTGGCCTCCACAATTACTCAGCAGTGTACACATGCCAGTGTTGGGCCTTGTGGAATATGCATTTCAAAGAGAAACCAATTCCCTGAAAACCACTGAACTGACAGCAAAAAGGAGGGGAGACCCTTTTGGGTGGGGTAGGAGGGGTTCAAGGGGAAAGGAAGAGGAAGGAAGGGGGTGAGATGCAGAATGAGTGGGGGTCCGTAGGGATGGACTGATTGGATGATAAATTAATCTTGAAGCAGAACTTGAAAGTGGACCAGGCTTTCATTGTTTAGTGTTTGTTTGTGCTACCAATCTGCCAGTTTTTCTCGGTCCTTTCTGTTTCACGTAAAAATATGATGTTTGAATCTGACAACATAGTAGCAGGAGTATTGTCCATTATGCATTTAACAGGACTACACCTGAAAATTGGTGTAGTTGTGCTTTATTCTTTAAAAAAACCTGGCTAAACACCAAAGCAAGATCGGACTAAAATACACAAGGAACATGATGATCTTGCTATAGCTGATAAATAATGAGGGATGCCAGTCAGAGTCCAATCCTGACTACCTTAGGATAGTATTTTACATGCAACACTCACCAAGCTTACTAGTTTGTAGAGGTTAGAAAACCCTCAATCCCATTCGCTTTGTAAGCAGCCTTGTATTGGAAGCTCCAGTTGCCTCATAAAATCTACTTTAGCATTCTGCTCCTGGAAGTAGCCAGCCAAGGACAAGATAAATGAGGATGTAAATGACTTTTGTAGAAGAGAAGCAAACAATTTACCAGTGGACTTGTACAAACTTCCCAGAGATCGTTTAACATCATACCATTTACAGGTGAGGTTCTGATGTCAGGTAGATGCAACCTTAAATGTCACATGCTTAAGAATTTTAGCATGCAACATAGAAAAATATAATAATAAAAATAAAAAAAAAAGCACAATAAAGAATATTTCATTTTTGCTATGCCCCACCTACAATGTTTAGCTGATTTCTGTGCTGGTACTCCTGTGGAGATGAAGTTATGGTGATCTCAATTTCAGCTTAATTCATGATAAATCACAAAGAATAAAACTTCACTAAGCCCCACCCCCAGTGGAATAATTTAATAATTTACTTATTTTATACAGTCAGTTCACAACAAAAGTCATATGAAGGCACTTTAATGAGATTCAACAAGTTCAATGAACTCCAATTTAATAATAATAATAATGATAATGATGATAATAATAATAATAATAATAATATAAACAATTCAATACATAATGGTAATCACATCTTAATTAATTTAAACCAATTACTTATAAATCTCTTTAACCCATAAGAGCCCAACGTGACATATTTGTCATACATTTTCTGGGACATTTTACTTCAATTTATGGTATAAACTTTGCTCAAAATCCTGTTGAACACAATCTGATAATTGTCTTCTGTCTACTAATAGATACCCAGAAAACCATATTATAATATTTATAATATATCACATGGTAATAAATGGTAGATACCCCCCCCTCCAATTTGTTAAAGGGCCAAATAAAGACCTCATTATTAAGAACTTGGACTTTTCTTACAATTTTTTCATGGGTCAGACCTTAACGGATTAATTATTTAATTAACTATACTTCTCTTTAAAAGTAAGAAACCATGAAATTTGGTTTATAAAGCACAACTACATATTTTAGGGTATTTCAGCATTTTATCACTGTTTTGTAAATACCATGTGACTCTGCCAGGTGATACCAGATAAATGTTGGAGCCATCTTTAAAGTTACCCTACTTGCTGATTAGCTGATTACAGTCAAAAGCTGCATAAAGGACAAAACTGATTCTATTCTATTTAATTCAGCTGTATTTGTACACCATCAATTCAAAACAAAGTCATTTCAAGACAACTTCACAGACAAAATCTATTTAATTTAAATTCTTTAAATTAAATTTTAAAAATCCATTACCTGATCCACATTAGTTCAGTTTAATAATTGTATTTATTTAAGCCAATTAAAAAAAATAATAAAAAAATTGCCTAGCTAAAAAACCAATGAATTGTGTCAAATCTTATCTTCAAATGAATCCCCTATCTGTAGCATGAACAAGACAACGGGTGACAATAGATAATGAAAACTACTTTAACTGGAAGGAAAAATTCCAGCAGAACCTGATTCAGGAAGGGCGGCCATCTGCCTTGACCAATTCGGGATAAAGAGGTCCAAGTAAGATGGGTCAAAAGTAGTTATACCTGTATATAATACAATGATGTGCGGTGAGGGTGACGGCTGGTGAGGCACTGACACCTCTGGAGTCAGATTTACAATTGCAAAAACTTAACAGAGAATCTTATTTTACTATTCAATCAACAGCATGCAACTACTGGTAACGCTTCATATCCCATCAGCATTCCTCTTTCAATCACACTCATACACCAGCACGTTGTGTATGCCTGCCTCACCTGCTGCACTTTATTGTATGATCAGCAGGAATAATTCTCTTACACATGCATTAAAGACGTTACACAGAGTGTAGAGAGTCATTGTGTATAAGAAATTTTTCTGTAAAGTTCATCTTGGCGATATGCTGAGGAACAGGCACGCGTCATGCAACTCAGTTTGTATTGGATTGTGCAGTCAGAGGTGAGGCACAGCTCAACCAGGGTTTCTGCCCTGTATTTGATCGGGAAATACTAAAATTTGGCGATTTTTACTTAATAAAATGTATACTGAAAATACATTTTTAACATAGCAAAAAAATAATATTTATTTTATGTACTTTTTTTGTTTTTTTATCGTGACAGGTGAGGCAGCCTCTCCTGACCACACGTCACTGATACAATATTATTTTATAAATTGTTGCTGAGCTATCCGGTCTATCGTCCCAAAAGTTTCTAGTACCAACAATACCAACTCATGCTGCTTTGTCTAAATTGTTTATAATTTCACCACATATGGAGACATGCTCTTAAAAAATAATTAAACTGCTGTCAGTTAAATTTGTATCTCGAATCTAAGCTGCTAATGCAGCCACGACCCTGCTGGAAAACCCAAGGCAGTCAAACATCTTGACATCAAAACCATCTTGGAGCTGCCAAAGGCCTGCTGTTTGCTTCCCTGACAGTAATGAAATTCACACACAGCCGTCGTCCGGCAGGAAAACTCCGCCGAATTTATGCAAGTACATACATTAACATTTGACATTGTGCGTCCATGGGTGAAACGTTTCTAAATTGCAACCTGCCATTACACAAAATAAATAAATAACAGAAAATAAGAAACAAAACAGCTTTTCTTTGCACTGTGATGCAATGGGATGTTTACCACAGCAGCTCCTATGCAAAGACTGAACTTTGCATAACAGTCATGAAAGGAAGAAGCATGGAAGGATGAACTAAACAACCAAATGAGGAAAAGAACATCTCAAAAGCTGCTTCTGGATGGGACCTTAAACCCTTTCTGCTTCTGCAAAAAGGCATATTGTAGATAACAAAATAAAGCAAAAAGTAGCTGTAAAATACAACAAAAACACAAGAGGATCAAACAGAAACAATTTTCTGCTCATGTAAGTACACATGTCAGTGTGTTTGGTGTTAAAAAACAACTGCAACTATCTTGTTCACTGTAGTGAACCAGATAGATTCTTCATAGGAGCCCAGTCTATGCTGTCTTCCACATAAACTTTGCAAGGGCATCTTGGTGAATGAAGCAAAAACGTTAGCTCAAGTTAAAAATTAGCCCAACTCAGCTTCTAACTTAGCAGCGACAACTTGATGAGTAAAATGAGAAGGAAGCTATTGCTAGTGTCTCGATATGTGTTTTAATTTAGCCACAATATAGCAGAAACTAAAAGAGAAGGACCCTTATCAAGAAAAGTGTCTGACAAACCTTTAACCAGGTGATAATGCTCCACTGCATTATTACATAAATTATAACAGAGATAAGTACTCTCATATTACACACATTGTGGTACTCCTAAAAGCTGATAATGATCTATTTAAAAAAATACTATGTATAATTCTATATTATATCAATACTATTGATATACAGAATTTAAAAGTGAGATACCTTTGATGTCATGAGGGTTAAAACAGGATGTATCATTGACATGTGTAGAGCAGAAGTAGGATAAACATGTATGGACCAGTAATAGTGAAACAGGGAAAGAACAGCGGTTCACAGGACCTTCAGGGATCTTGATAATTCTGTCACACAGTCTTCAGCTCTGTGTAACCCATCTGCAGCTTCCCAGAGACACTAAAGCTCCTTGTGAAATGACAAACCAGCGCCTCAGGTACCGTAAGAACACCCACACAAATACCACAACCTGCTGCAAACAGCGTATCATGACTTGAGGAGTGCACACTGTCACTCAGCATTGAAATGCCTCAGCATTCTGCCTCCCAGAAAATAAACCTCTCCTGTTTGCCGACACATGTGAATCTGCTACTTCATGCTTATTGATAAGCCTTGACAAAAGTCTAAAGTCAGAGCAAGAATGCAATAAACCGTGGCACACAGGGAGCAGGAAATGTTGGATTTTCAAGGATGTGTTAGTGTCTCTGTCCTCTGCATGTGTGTGAGACTAAGCTTCCCATCTCTGAAAAAAAACAAAACAACAAAAAAAAAAAAGCTGCAGCACCACACAAACACTCATCCTCTAGAGTCCCTCTTGAACAATGTGGATTTCAAAAGAAAAAAACCTCTCTGCCAGCCCCTTGTCAGTACCAAAAGCTACCAACACGTCGCAGAGACGTTGGCAGCACCACCTGCCTGTGAGGCCCCAGTATCCCCTCTGCAGCCTCTTCTGCGCCATAGAGACTCCTGTGTCCATGTTCCTCTATTGTGATGTGGACTAGAGGGGGTATTGTGAACCTTGTCAATGGCTCTGCCATCTCCGTGCCAGTTGGCTGGGTGTGAGTGGCGAAGGGGGCGAGGAGGATTTGAACAATGCAAAGATCTGTGCACAATGGGCAGCCGTGGAAAGGCGGCATTGTTCCACCATCATCAGCCATGCCAGCTTCCCCGTGCCGACGGCGCACAAAAGCAACAGCTCGTTAAAGTGGACTACCTTGGATGAAATTTACCCCAAAAGAAAGGAAGGTGCACCTTTTCATCGTTTGGTCCTTGTTCTTAAGAGTCCACATGTGCACACACATGCATAGATGGCCCTGCAGCCTTAACTAGTCCTTCCTTTGAAATCAAAGAGTGAAGGAAGGGGAGGAGCAGCTTGAAGGAAAAGTCTGGAATCCATCTGAGATTGAGAAATTCAACCATCGTGGTTGGATCCAATTGTATGAGGCAGGTCTGGGTAACACGCTCTGACACGGCCTTTCTCTTCCTCTAACACCCCAACCATGTGGTCCCGGGGCCCTGCCAGGAAAGCATGTCACAGCTCATCACAGTTGCAAATGAATATTCATGCAGTGGAGGGCGCCTATGTGTTAAGTATTTACGTGTGTGCCAGTTTTTAGTGTGACACAGACAAAAAAAAAAAAAAATATGAGTGAGTAGATGTGGTGAGTGGATTTCTAAGGTTTTTTTTTATTTTATTTTATTTTATTTTATCTCAAAATTCTATAAAAGTGATTCCCCAGATGCAGCCGCAGGCCTCCGTAACACGGACACTGCTTGTAACAGTGGCGCAGCTCCCAGTGGTTTGCCAGCCAAACACAGCCTGAGTTAGAGTCAGTGTTGGCTGGAATGTCTGGACAAGCATACACAAACGAGAACACACACACATGCATGCACACGCCCAGGCTGCCAAAACTCCACAGATGTCCTGGCTGTTGCTGCGTGTGAGTCAGCACGGGCCGAGCTCTTTGATGGAGAGGTCTGGTGCGAGGTTTGGAGTACGAAGACTAAAATGCAAGACAGGTGCAGTGTCATATTGAGCTTCCAGAGCATTCTGGATGCCCAGATCGGCCCTCTGACCCCTCTGACAACAGCAGGGCTGTAATGTCGAGTACTGGAGGGTGATACATTTCGCAAAGAATCCAACAAAAACCTCAATGAAATTTAATTTTGACTAAAAGAAACTGTACAAGCTCTTTCCAATCACAAACCAAAGTTGTGATACCAAACGGCAACTCTGCCACCGAAACAGTGACTAGATTAGCATTGTTAGTGCAAGCAATAATTTAAGGGGTGACATTTGTAACAGAACAACTTTCTAGATTCAGAAATGTAGTTTCGGCAGTTCGAGCTGACTTTGATGACTGTACAACTCAGAGTAACTCAGTTCATTTAGTATTATTAACCTCCACATTACTTGGCTCAGATAATGATGGCTGCAACTATCAAGTAATTTTCTGCACAATGCACTTGTGGGCAGTTAATTTTGAAACAGACTTTGGATAAAAGGTGAAGTATGCAGGTGCCAGTTTCAATATAAAACTCAAGAATCCTTTGCCTCTTCAAAGATAATGATCTGTAAGTGACAATATCATGTGTGATGTAGTTAATCTATTCATGATGCAGCAGGATAACTGAAGCAAAGAGCAGCAGCATATTCATTACCAGAGAGGCTTGATTAACATGGGACATTTGAAACATTTAGCATCCCCAATTGCACCTGCTCAGTTCCTGCTTTACATCTTTATGTTGGGATTCAGTAAAGGCTCATTTATGCTTGACATGGGACGAACGGACAGTTTTGTCCATCTTCTGCATCAGTTATGCATGTATTTTCAGGGAGCTTAGCTATCCGTCACTTGACACAAAAGACAGAGTAATACCATTGGAAAATGTGGGGACAGTGCTGAGCAGAATATCCGATATGTGACCGGTGAAAGAAACAAACAAGAATCAGGAAGGAAACAAAAAAGCAGAAGAAGAATTAAGATGAGGAGAACTGCTGTAGAAAGCTTTTAAAGAAAGGCTATGCAAGTGTTTAGGGCATTTTGGATGGTTGAAAAAACTTTAAAGCGATACATTACCGCTTTCAAATGGTGTCTGAAACTAACATTTGCTTGCAGGAGTGAACTCTGAACTTAGCACTGCCCACTAGTGGACACATTAACTTAACAACCATGGCAATGTAAAAGACGCATGGAAGTATGTGGAAGGTGACATATAACAATGTTTGAAACAGATGTCGCTATTTACGTATGTAAGGGTTGGACCTTAAAAGTTACTTAAAAGTTACTTTTGATCTTTAATTGCACTGGTTTTTTATCACTTCAATTTACTCATTTTCTGAAACAAGCGGTTTCATTTTCCATCTATTTAAAACCACGTCCTTTCCATGCAATATGGATTCGAGCCAGAATGTGGTGTACAATAAGACAGCACGAATAGGAATTTTAAATGTGAGATTTAGTGGGATGGTCATATTTATGCTGGAGAGCATTAATTACTAATTACACCTTACCTCTGTTTTTTTCTTTTTTTGTTTTTTTTTTAATTAGACCTATTTCCTACTGTTCAAGGAAATGCAAAGAAACCTGTAAAGCCACAACAAAATGGTCTATTCTGTCACCTAATAACATCCAACTACATGTAGCATTACTCTGTGTTAAAAGGACCAGTAACATATCATAAGTAAGTTTGGAGTTTGGTCTGTTGGCTGTATTAAAAGTTGCTTAACAAGATGAAAATACTGGGCTCTAGATTTATATTTGTATTTCTACACTGCAAGCTATGAACACAATACCAGTGTTAGCTAAAAATGTCACTCAGTACTCCACTTGAAGCTGAACAGTTTAATCTGTATAATTTTAATTGTTTAATCTTGTATACAGTCATTCTGATAGTTTCTGTGGTGTATGTTGTTTCTGTACATGCATGAACCACATGGGGGTCACGTGATGTAATGAGTTTCATGGAGGACTTGAAAAATGGCAACAGCAAAACAGAACGGGACTGTGGGGGATACGTCTTTGTTAGAAACTGAAAGAGTTAAAGGATTATTGAGCAAAAACACTTTTTTCTTCTGAACTAGTGTGCATGTCTAAAGCCTTAGGTTGTATTAAATCTGTCCATCTTGTAAATACCACTGATTGGATCTCTTGACCTAGCATCCATGTAAACATGTCAGCTGGAAGCTCCGATCAGATTGATTTCAGTCTGTTGGATGAAATATTTGTCTGTGTAAACATATCTAGTGTTGTACAAACAATACCAATTATTTTAAATCCATTAATTATCCCTGGAACTACTATGAAACAAGTGAAATATAATCCAATCCGGTTCATTCTACTGCCTAATTATCTAAATAACCACCCCAACAAGATGGCAAAAAGACTGTACCTAAATAAAATCTGCTGTAAGTCACTTGGCAGAAAGTCAGAATGAAGGCCAAGAAAGCCTGGAATACAGGTGTCAATGTGATTAATTGCATCTGGGAGGAGAATTAGCACTCTGCTAATCAGGTTGACCAAACAAGGAGGGAAAATTAAGTTTTTAAAGTGTTAGTTTTTCTTACAATCATGATTAAATAAAACACCAGAGGGAAGTCTGTTAATAGCTCATAAGTCCATCCCTGAGGACCAAATTATCCTGAAGGAAGGTTTTTGTTTTCAGAGTGCCAGCCCAGATTTTGTGGTAGCGGCAGAACCATCTCACAATGAAGCAGACTACTGGTAAACTGACAGCTCCACCATGTGTGAAAATATATCTGACTGACTCGCAGATAGATCTCAGTGAGGTGTAGAAATCTCAGAAAAAAATTTGAAAATGTCTGAACCTTAATAAAAGAAAAACAAACTCTGAGGTCTGACCACACATAGAACAGGAAATGGAGATCACATCCAATCAGGAGTGGCCATTAATTTCCAGGGTATTGCTGCCATTTATTTATAAAAACAAGTGGGATGGAATGACTTCTGACATCAGGGTGATGAATGATATAAAAACAAGCAGCTCAAGCATTTTGTTTCTAAACTTTTCCAAGCAAATGTGTGCGTTATAGTTCAAATATTTTTTTGTGGGAGAACATCTGGCCTAGCATGTACTGAACCTGCAGACATTTGGGGTCAGTGAAAATGGCCTCTACCCTTACCCCCCCTGTCTCTGTGCACTGGTTGAATATTTAAATTCCCCACTTACCCTATTGAAGATTTTTTTTTCTCTTTTGCTTCTCTCACACCTGCCAGTGCAGAGGAAACATGATCTGCTGCTAACATGTGATTTTACTCAATGAACAAGGAAAAAGTCATGAAGCTGCTACACTTTTTGGAAGGCATCAAAGCCTATAGCGCATTGGATCATATGTGATATTTGGGAGCATTTATATATGTAAGATTAAGCTGTGGAGGAGTGGAATGATAATATTTCAGGCTCCTTATAAACCATAAAAATCAGAATTGTAACTGTCACACATGCAAGAGGTAAAATCACCACTGCAAAGCAGCATTTAATGGTAATTAAAACACTGCTCTCATGGTTTGTGTTAACATCACTGCTCATTTGGGTTTCTTGATTCTTAAAAAAAACCCTTTTAAAACCACATAAAAAAGCAATGGCTATTTCTTTTTCAGACTTTTAACAGCCTTCCCCATAGATGCAACAAAGAGAAGCTGGTTATGCTTTAATATTTGAAAACTGTATCGATTGCAACAGCTGAGAATGAATGTTTGGTCCTCAATCAACCACCTTCAAAGAAATTGATGATGTGAAATATTGATACCTAATCTGGTGGTTCGAGGTTTTCTTGGTGCTGCATTGGGTTTTTATTTTTCGTCAGTAATTGTAAAGAAAAGTAAAGTTACCTAATAAAAAATAGACCTCTTATCCCTCAGTTCTCAGTTTTTCCTCATTATAAGATTTTAAATACCGGAAAGTTTAATTGTTGGGCTCAAATGGTCCAAAGAACAAAGCAAATGACATTTCTTCATTTTTAGTTCATTTTTATAATATATGTTTAGGTACATTTTCACCTCTCAAATTGAAGTTATACATGACCATTTCTACAAATAAATAATATCAGTGTTCTTAACTTTTAGTATTAAGAACAAAAGTAACAAATTTATGTACAGAATTTGCTTGACTTTAATAATTTTTTAACACTTCTGCTGTATCACACAGCAGGACTTTATCCCAAAACTTAACATTTTCTAAAAAAAAAAAAAAAAAAAAAGATAATAAAAGGTTTTTCATCATTTCATGTTCTAAAATTGTGTTTTTGTGTTGATTCTGAGCAGTTTTGAATGGAAAATATAGCTTATATAGTTTCTTTACATGATGTTTGTTTCTGTGAAATATAAGGGGAATTTTGGGTGGTCATGGAAGTCTCAGACAAAGCAGATTTATAATACATATAAAACTAAATTCTGTCTCAAAGTCAATAATGGACGAAGTCGCTTTGATAGTTGACAATATTCCATTTACCTTTAGCTTGATTTTACCAGTAGTACCTCTACATTAAAAAGATAGTATATAAAAGCACTTGAAACACAAAAAAACAGGAGAAACTGCATCATAGCTCTCCAGCTGTGGAAAAAGCAGACATCTTTGTTATTGCCAATCACAAAACCATCAAGCAAGTGGTGTTCGTGTATAAACCCAAGTCCAAAACTTCAAACTTGTTTAGTAAAACCTGTGTACTAACTTGCACATTTTGGAGCTAAAATACAACATCCAGTCATGTGTTTTATCAATAAAAGAAAAAAAAAAGCAAAAAAAATAGAGATTCATGGATGACCATTTTATAATCTATTGCTACTCTCTAAATCATTATGAAATCAAAGCGTGACGTGCATCGAGGCCCAGTGATAAAAGTGTAGCTCCCTAGTTAGAAACTATTTGGTTTTAACTGGGAGTCTCAAAGTTCAAAACTGATTGTTAAGATGTGCTGACCGACTATGTCAGGAACCAAATGTGCTTAAGGCCATTCCAAGTGAGAAGCCACAGAGGTGAAGGGAGAGGTTAATCTATAACAGAACATGCTGTCTTTTTTGGAGGGTTAGGTCAAGTTGGACTTGTTGACAGCAGGATGCAGCTGGCTTGTATTTGCTCATCCAGGTAGAGTTTCTAAGATGATCACCCTGGGAATAATGCTAACACTTCCCTTCACAAAAATAAAAAAAAAAAAAACAGAACAGATTTCTCCAGCCATTAGATTGTCACACCATTCAAACATAACAGCGCACAGGACATGAATGAAATGTCCAAATCCCTTTGCTGCCATTTGTTCCTCTCTTCCTGGCAACGTTCCTCTTCAGCCCCACCCTTTCTACTCAGTCTATCCTTACTAAAACTACTTTCTCTCCTTTCATCCAGCAGGGTTTCATCCCTCTCCAGCCACCCACTCGACAAACTGTCCGTTACAGGAAAGGGAGCCTTTTTCTTTGGAAGAATAAAGTCCAATGGGCAAAAAGGAAGTGAGAGAGAGGCAGGCAGGACATGAAACCTCTTTCCAACTGTCTCGCCCACCCAGGCCAAAGCCTCTCAACTCATAGGCCCTTCAGCAGGCATTTTCCAGCGCTGTGAATTTTTGTGCAGGTAAAGATTAGCAAAGAGCCCTCGGCAACAAAGCATTCAATCACATTCAAGTATGGCCCTGTATCAAATGTGCCCTCCACCTTCACCTACTTTAGGAGTGCAGTCTTTCTTCTCATATCCCTTTTTTACTTTCTTCTCCTTTGCTCCCTTTGGCTTGGTCAGACTGAATTGCCTTTGAAACAGGCATCTCTGTCTCTCATCCCCCCACACATACACTCCCGATCTTCCCTTCATCTCTTGTCAATCTGAGAAAGCCAGGAAATGAACGCTCTTTGTGGGATTAATTAATAGCGGGAGCTGGTCAGCGAGCTAGTAGAGCTGTAATTGCTACTCAGCAGAGGGAGGTGGTGGTGGTGGTAGAGGGGATGAAGAAAAAGTTTGGGTTGCAGTTTTTTGAGTATGGAGGGGGTGCTCCTGAGCTCTTTGAACTGAAGGGCTCTGCTGCAGTGGATTAAAGTGAGAAGAGAGAGATAGAGAAGAGGGGAGGAGGGGGGGGGGCTTTGATGTCTGCTGAGAGGTCTAGAAGAAGAAGTGAAGTTGGGAGGTAAAAATTCTGTCTGGCAACATCAAACAACGTTATCGCCCACTTTCACCTGTTGACACTCAAGGGTGAAGACACTAGATGCAGCACTGCAAGCTGCTAGGCTGCACGTCCTCCTCTTCTTCATCTCCGTATTCCTTCCTTTCCAATTCATTTTAGAAAAGATATCTCTGTTGAGAATGCTTAGATGAAGATTAACTTGGTTTGCACGGTTCACGTGGGTTGATTCAGCTGTGTGTATCTGCAGTTATTTGGTTAAATTCCAAAGAAAATGCAAATGCTTTTTCACCTGAACTCAGGGGTCAGTCGGATTACATGAATGTGTGAATATGAACATTTGCATTGGTTTTTCCCACCATACTCCCACACAAAGACACATTTGAGCGAGAAGATTTCACTAGTGAGCTCTTGATTGTGGTATAACCTCATGAGGTCATCAGTTGACAACTGAACAAGTTCACCTTCTGAATTCCAACATTTTTACTTAAAACAAGTTTGACTCATTGTTAACTTCAACAATCCAACGCTGGGTAACAGAAGTTTTGCCTCTCATATCATTACTTAGTCTTCGGGTGAGAAGTTCAGAGCAAAAAAACAACATACAGCTTTAGATAAAACTATTAAATGTCAGTCACAAACAAAGATATAGTCTGAGGTGGAAAAGATGTTAATTTATTCTTTTACTAAGTTTGGACAAAGCACCCGATTATCATTTGAATACAAATAAAAGAAATTTTAATTTAATTAAAATTACTTCTAAATCGTTCTGATTGAAGCTTTACCAATATACACACACTTCAGTCCACTCATGTTCACATATCCTTTAAATATGGGCGTTTCAAAAACTTTAACTCGTAGGTCATTTTGATTTGTAATTAAAAACTTGCTCATATTCATTTTTACTAATACTGTACACAAAAAACACAGCTTTTATATAGAGAATAAGCAGTGACTGTCAGTTTTTTGGGTCTCTGTAATTGTGTTTTAGCTCATGCTATTTTAGGCTACTTCCTGTTTGGGTAGCTTCTCTCATGCTACATTTTTCAACTTATAAAATCAACTTCACCAATTCCAATTAGCTGTCCTTAACATGAGAAAAGTTGGCTGATGTTAGTAAAACTTTATACATGATAAATCAAATGCACTGACTTTTGTTTTGTCTGCACTCATGTAAAGATCTTTGGATGAGCTATGCTAACTCTTGTTAGCTAATGTTAGCTGCTAAGATGATTTATAATGGCCTGAAGGTACCATCAGAAAGCACACTGCAAATCGTACATTGTACAATACAAAACGTTTACTAATATCACAGTGAAATTAAATAACATCTAATGGGTTCAGAAAAAGCTATTTTGCTTTTCTTTAGTCTTTTTTTTTTTTGTTTGTTTTTTTTTTTTGTTACACATATGATGCATTTTTATTCTTTTGTTTCAAGCTATGCCCTGCAACTTATCTCGTGCTAGATTTCATATTATAAGATTAACTTTGTGCTGTCTTTAACATGTGAAAAGTTTAATCAAATAAACTTTATGCACGATAATCACATTGCACTGACTTTGGTTTTATCAGTAGCTATACCAATCATGCAAAGATCTTTGGACAAGCTACTGCTTGAGCTAATGTCAGTTGCTAATACAATTCATACACTATATAATGCAAGAAGAGACTAATGTCACAATGAATGGGAAATGACACCTGCATTTTTATTCAGTTGTTTCAATCCAGTGTGAGGTAAAAGTGGGAGAAAGGATAATTTAGTTGACTTAATAATCCACATTGTTAAGAAATAATTTATCAAGACTGAACAATAATAAATGAGGGGCTTCTTTCTATTCACAATTTTAACTAAATGTTTAAAAAATAGATTCAAATCTGCAATTATATTATGATTATACTATTAATATAACTATAATATTAATATTATAATAATAAACAATATTAAAAATAAAGAAAATATTCAGCTTCTGTTATTGGTCAGGGAAATTTTATTATGATTAGAATTTAAACCATTAAAGAAAATATATCTCAAAGAAAACCAAACTCTTCTCAGGTTAATTTGCTTAGAAATGTGTATTTGGTGTATTTTCAAAACCTAAGTAGATTTAATATGGGCTAGGTAATGAATCTTAACCAAAGTAAACAAAGTTTAGAACAATCTCTAGCAACAATAAAAAAAAATAAATAAATAAATAAAGTCATAGGCTCTGGATAACATATATTATTATTATGCTGCTGCTCCCCAGCACAAAATAAACAGATCAACTGTATGTAGCTCATGGGAGTGGACAAGTGCAAATGAACACCCTTAAAGTCAAAAATATGCACCAGACAGAGAAATCGCATGCAGTGAAGTGAGCCCGCATTCACTCATCCATTATACTAACTTGGCACATTTAAGACACACACATGAACACACACACACTCACCAGACAGACAGTGGTATCAAAATTCAGGATACGGAGATGTTGTGAGGGGAGGAGGAAGTAGAGGTGAGGGTGGGTAGTCAGAAAAAAGTGGTCCTTGATTTTTATGCAACGCCTGTTCAAAATTCAACTATCCTTGAGGCGCGCTTGTGCAACACTTTGCTGATGTCTGGAGGCCTGTAATTGTGCTCACACATCAATTATGGATCTGGAGCTTCTCGCCTCCACTGGCTCCAATCAGAGCTGGGCTTGTAGCTGGTCATGCTCCCCTGGTGCTTCCTTTTTTTGGGGAGCAGTTTGATTACAGGTGTATTACAGGCAGCCTTGTTACAGACCGGTATATAGAGGGGAGGGCGTTCGGAAAACTGGAGGTCTCACTGGTTCTTTTACTCCTTTCCTGTCCCGGTACAAGGGGGCTTGTTGGTGGGAATCAGGGAGGAAAGCAAGGGTGGTGGGAATATCAGCAGTAAAGGAAAGGGGGGGTTCGTCTGATTCGGCCATCACATCCCGCTAACAATTTCTGTCAGGTCCCAAGAGGTTCCCTAATGAGCCCAGCCGACACGGCCGAGGGCGAGATCCCTGCACCGGCCCACTGAAGTGAGAAGCCAGTAGATCGGCACCTAGCAGCCTTGCAATTATTAATCAGACTTCCCTCTTTTTCTTCCACCCCTTTCACTCACTCTATTCATCAGTTAGTCAAAGTGTTCCTCTCTTTCGCTCTCCCTCTTTCACTGATATGTACAGCAGTCTTTACAGCTCCACATCTAGAATCTGTTAGTTAACATCGAGAGACAGGGATGATCAAACCACTACCAAAAAAGCTTTTCTTTCACATTAGAAAAATATCAACAAACAGGCCTTTATTGCCGCGCTTTAGTAGAAACCAACATGTGTTTTCCCTGGGACTCTCTCTCTCTCTCTCTCTCTCTCTCTCTATATATATATATATATATATATATATATATATATATCTCATGGAGAGCTTTATCCTCTTTGTCTGTTGATTTCAGCTGTTAATTTCCAGATGATGAATTCACATTACTAATAATTACTGTTTATTTAATATGATGCAGTAACATACAGTTAGCTTAACAACATATTGTGAATCGGTTAATTGAGCTTCTATTGGACTGGTTTAAAAATAATACTAAAAAAAAAAAAAAAAAAAAAAAATAATACTAATGGTCAATTGCACTGGTAATAATAATAATCCAGCAGTGTTTTGTCTTATCTAACAGCTGTTCCCATGCTCCTGTATAGTGACATGAGCTTTTCCCTAGTTTATTCCGTACATTAGTACATTTTTGCTAAAGGTATTAACATACTGCCTTTTTGTTAAGTTGACTTAAATGGATGTTAATCATTCTCCATCTACTTAGGTTAAAAAGGTGTGTATCACAACATACAAAAGAGCTTCATCTGTGGATTACAGATGCACAAAACACAGCTTCTGTTTCACTGTATCTGTGTTAATGTTGCTAATGTTGTTAAAGGTCAGCTGAAAGAAGCAAAAACTCTGTTTATTTATGCTATTATATTATGACTAACAATGTGCTCCCTTATTTCAGTTATTCTCCCCCCTTTTGTTTTTTGTGGCCGCTCCAATCAAGAAGCTAAAATCATTTGACTTTTCCACCCTGCATATTTGAATAATTAACAAATTCTTAATAATAAAGTGGGGTAACACTGATAAAACATGTTAGTTTTTCATATTTGTTCAACTCGCATTCATTTCATATTTTTAATCTGATCATTCTTCTCCTTCTTGCAGTGGTTGTATATCCCTACAGGGGGCACTTTTCTGTTTAATTGCTGCCTTTAACTTTTTTTTTTTTTTTTTAATCTCAATCCATGCTGTCTAGTCACTCTATGGACCCTATGAATGAACCTGTAATTTGTTGTGTCAGCTTTGTCCAATGTTTTACAATTTTCATTTATATAAATATATTAGTTGGTAAGTTTCATCCTAATAAGATAGTATCATGTAAATAATGTCATTTTTTAATATATATATATATCAAAATAGTAAAATAAAATAGCAAAACATATTTTCTAATAGTAGAAACTGGCTTGTGTCCTTCCAGCATACAAATTAATTCTATGTATTTTGTCCATCTTTCACCTCTTTGCTCAGTTAGGTAAAGTTGTCAATATTTGAGATTTATAGATGTAGAAATCTACTGTTTTAAATAAAAAATAAAAAAAAATAATGGTAAAAGGTTCTGAGAGGAACCAACGGACATGCATCATTAACAGCAGGATAATGCACACAACCCATTATGTGATTGCCAGGTTTGGGCTTTCTCTCTCTCTCTCTCTCTCTCTCTCTCTCTCTCTCTCTCACACACACACACACACACACTTTTATCCCTCTATGGATGGGAAATAGAAAAAAGAAGAAAAAGGGAAAAGAAAAGGAAAGTTGCTTCTCTAAGTCTGAGCTGACTCACCCTGCGGCAAAACCTGACCTTTGCACCACAAAGGTGAAAAGCTCTGTTCTCGTTAGTTTGAGAAAAATGCCTCCAGAAGTAACATTTTTCCCTCTTCACATCTCATCTTTTCATCGGTTATTGTGACCCCCCCCTTCTCCTCTGCCCCCTTTCTTCCCTCCACTGAGTGAAAACCTCCCGTAGCCACCCCAGCCCACCCCCACCGACCCCCAGCCAGCACCATTGCTACCCCTTTCCACTCCTGTTGACTTCCCTGACAGGCCATGATGCTGCTGTAACATTTTTATCACTGCACACCTTGGAGCGTTGCAGGATGGAGCGTGTATTGCAGCTCATGGGATGAGGGGGGAGATTGAGCGCGAGTGGTTGCTAAACAATGTTCCAGATATTCCTGAGGAACTGTAAGGTCATCGCTTCGAGGTGAAGGTCACACCCTCGCTGGGCTGTGAATCGCTAACCTCGACCTTCGTGGAATTATATATAAATTTTCTCCATCTGATGAGCTGCGGCAGCTACAAGCTGAACAATAAACAGCAAGTGTTCCCCTTTTGATCTGTTGCTTTGTCATAATATTGAAATGCTGGTGCAGTAGGTGCGACATGCTTCATGTTTACTGTCATTTGCATGTTTGCAGCTCTACTCTTGGCTTTGATTGTGTTTTGTAGAATCTGAATGTAATAACTTGCTTTGAGGTGTTGCATGTACAAGAAAAAAAGTCAATGTTTAATGAGTTAAATGAAAAACCATGTAGCTTTCAAAGCAGCTTTTGTATTGTCACAGCAACAAGTGATACTTTGTACAAGTAAAATAAAGCTGATAATAAAAAATTGTGTAATCAATGCAATAAACAAACAAATATCACATTTGCCCACAAAAAAAACATGAAAAATACAAAAGATAAAATAGAGAAAAAATTTGATGAAACAAAAATGCAAAGAATGAAAGAACAAAGCAACACATAACTTTTAATGACACAGCAAAACATAAAGCAGTAACAATGACTCAACAAAAATGAAAAACAGAAAAACAACAGAAAAAAAAATAATACATGTTTTGTGTACTTGTCTCAAAGTTTTGCAGTTGTGTTTGTTTTGTTGTTGGTTATACATCTGCTGTTGTTTCTATTTATTTGTTTTTGTGTTGCGTTTATGTTTTCTGGTTAAATATTTTATTGTTGCTTTTGCTAATGTTTTTTATACTTCATCTAAGCTGTTTTTCTTTCTATTTCTAGCTTTCTTTTTATTTATTTTTTGTTGTTTTCATTAGTTTTCAATTAATTTGTTTTCTTTTGATGTTATTTTGCATTGTTTTGTTGTTTTTTTTCCAATTGTAGTCATATAATGATGCTTTTTCTTATTTTTGCTCATTAAAAACATCACACTATTGTTCAAAACATTTTTATCTGTAGTTACAAATAACAAAAGCATGCTCACAAAAAGCAAAACAATCCAAGACACATACATTGATGTAATAATAAGAATTCATTGCAATATTGCAAGTAAATATTTGAAGAAAAATAAGTTCCCGCGATACATGAAGGTAAATAGTTTAAAAATGATGTAAAATCTTCATTTCAGGACTTGAACTTCGCGTGTCTGCCGTCCCTCTGCTGAGCTCTGATTGATGTCTGCAGACCTGACTGTGCAGCCGACAGAGCCGCTGTTTCCGAGCGGGAGGAGAGTCGGAGGAGGGAGGGGATTGCTGCCTAATGAGAGCTGAAGTGAAGACAATGCTCGTGTGATGAAAGAATGGAAGTTGCTCTGCTGGGATTCAGAATTAGAGGCAAGAAACTGATGCTGCAAGTGAATATAAAGAGTGAAGGAGGGAGAAAATTAGGCCACTTGCGGTAATGGTGTGCTTGTGCGTCAGCTAAAATGTTCTGTCAAGGCCTCAAAGGGACATGGCTGTTAATTTAACCTCAGAGCTCTTTGGGTTTCTGCTGCTTTACTACCTGGTTTCTATCAATAACAGCTGAGGGCATCATCCAACAAAAGTCAGTGATGATACTAACATAATAAAAGCTGAACTTCTGGCCTGTAATTAAGTCAGGAGACATTAGAGCTGTTATAAAATGTAAAACTGTGTTTTAAGCTCTAAGATAATGAAGGTGACATAAGAATCTGTGAGATAGGTGAGAAGTGAATGAGCAAATTAAGAGGAGAACATATACTTTCTCTACTAAAATGGTTTAACTTCATTTAATCTGTCAAGACTACTGAACTCCAGTTTTTCATGCCATCTACAATTTTAAAAAATCCTTAATTTAATCAAAATGACACTAAAACAGAATATATTAGGGTTGTTTTAACTAAGGTGGTTCATTCTTTAACGAAATGTTTCTTAATTAACTTCTGAAGAAAGGAAAGGAAACATAAATGGTGAAATGAAAATTAAATTAAGCACAACATTACATATTTTACTATTTCTCTTATATTCCCATTATATCCACTATATGTTCTTTTTTCAGAAAAAAAAAATCACACTGTTCCAGTACATTTAGAAAATGTCCCTTGTTCGGATACTGCTATGTAAATTTTTTAATTAATTTAACTTTAAAGCAAAATGACTCATTTTTTATTAAAATGAGAGCTTATTGAGAATCATGGGGTGAAATAAAAATATTAAACTCATGGAGGAAAGACAAAGAAGCAAAAAGTAAAGGGTTAAAATAAATAACTGTATGTTTTAGTTTAAATTTTCTTTAAAAAAAAGCTTCAGAAATTAACTCATAAATATTGACTTTGCAATTCATCTTTACAATTCCTAATTAATCTGTTTTAATTTACTTTTTTTCTTTTTTTAAATTTTTTTTCTAGATTTCTTATAGAAGTTTCCTTTAGTATAATCAAATGCAGGGAGTGAAGACACTCAGTCAATAAAGCAGGAATTATGATGCCATTTAAACATATGTTGAGATCAATTTGCAAACTTTGCTAGAATCCACTCAGTACTTACGACTCTTACTCCCTTCTTTGAAAATATCAAAAGTTGGAGTGTGTTTAAGTCAAATATTTCCCTTTCATTTAAAGTATCCCTAACAAGCGACTCGATTTATCGTTCTAAACTTTGTCCTCATCACAAAAGTCCGTCCTGCTGAGCAGCATTTCTATCTTCACACGTGATGAATATGTAAGTGTGAGGCTGCACCGAGAGGAACATTTGAAGTGTGTGAGAGGGGAGGGTGGATTTGGGTGTGTGTGCTGGTGAGGAAGATATTGGTTTGTGTTGTCCCTGTTCATGCATGCTCGTGGGGGTGAGTGATGGAGAGGGGGCTGAGAAGGTGGTGGGTTCGGGTGGTAGCCCCGCTGTTTGGCCATACGCTCCTGCCTTCTCTTGCCTTTTCAGCATGGCTGACCAGAGAGCTCATTTGCATTTGTGGTGTGTGTGCAGGATGACGGAGGGGGGGGGGTATTGCTGGAGGCCTGTCTACTCTTCCAGGCAGTAGACTGGCGTGTATGAGTGTGTGTGGCAGCATGGCGTAGGGGGTTAAATCACACGCTGGCAGAGAGGACGTGTCGCATCCATGTAGCCCCCGCTAATCAGGGCCGGCTTGAGCTGCAGCCAACTAGCCGAGGCCTCACTTCCCGTTCACGCCATGTAAAGAAATGCAGATAATGGCGTGCGAGGGAGGCATGCTGGGAAAATGCTACATACATGTAAGGGTGAGAGCTGCTCAGTGGGTTAGCTAGGAGTTCAGCATATGGGTGAAGTCTTATTGGTGTGTGAGTGTGTGCACTGAGAGGCCAAGAGCACACGCACAGTCAAGCTGCTGTGACAATCCACCAGCAGCTCTTTTCCATTGCAAATCCTCAGTCATTTAGTGAAGTGCTACTGACCCCTATGGGCAAGAGGCTGTGATTTTTGGCTATTCATGATATGCATGGCTGAATTTTGCTCCAACCCAGTGGAAAAAAAAAAAAAAAAAAAAAAAAAAAAACAGGAGGAACACATGCACATGCAATGTAAAACACATCCTACTTTACTCCTGACTTCAATTACTCCTCCTAAGGAAAAACCTTATTCATGTTCTAAAATAAACACCAAAAAAGAATGGGATTGAATCAAGAAGAGCAATTAGACAGACAGTAAACAACATCAACCACAAAGAAAAAACAGGAAATGTTGTGTCATAACTTTAAGGTGCATCTTTTTTAAACTATTTAAACCTAAAATGTTTCACTCAAAACTAAATTTCTCTAAAAGACAATCAAACTTCAGTGTACTGTTTGAATAAACACATGAAAATACATACAATTTTGCTGCATTTCACATGCATTTCAGGAAGGAATCTGGTAACCAAGAAAATATGGTGGATTTTTAAACTAAGGTTTATTATGTTTTCTTTAACCAAGTAGTTTGAATCCTAAAGCCTCTTGCTAGTTTGAACCAAAACAATGAGTTAGAGCGAAAAGTGAGCACCAAAAGCAAATTAAATAAACAATACAAATAAAACTAAATAAGACTTTTTTTTTACCTTAACTAAGACAAACTTAGTCATTTTAACCATATTATTTATTCATTAACTGTACCGCTTTCCATTACGGGTCGCGGGTAAGCTGGAGCCTATTCCAGCGTTTTAACAGGTGAGAGGCAGGTACACCCTGGACAGGTTAGCAGTCCATCGCAGGGCCAACACAGATAGAGACAAACAGTCATTCACACACACTCACTCCTAGGGAGAATTTGTGACCAATTAACCTGACGTGCATGTGTTTGGATGGTGGGAGAAAGCCGGAGGACCCGGAGAGAACCCATGCATACATGAACATGCAAACTCCACACAGAAAGGCCACCGACCCCCAGGTTCGAACCTCCCCCCAGCTGAGGCTCAAACCAGTAACATTTTTGCTGTGAGGGAGCAGTGCTAACCACCACACCACCATGCTGCCTATAATATATCATATAGAGGGTACTATAATATATTATATAATAATTGTATACTTCAATTCCTCTGTACTGTTGGGAATCTCCCCCCCATTTCCATCCAGATGGAGATCAAAGGTTGCCTGAATAGTTGGTATAGATGTTAAGACATAGCAGATGGTTTCTCATATTGATCAGGTGCATCATGTTAGCGCTCAAAACTGTAATTCACAGTCACGTAGACAAAATCGAAAAAGATGGCCAACACGTCAAGTTGACACAACTCATCTATCTGTTCTTTTCTCAATTTTGGAACAATGTTCATGAAATGGTCACAAATCTGTACTTTGTCATTTCTTTTGCAATTAAAGGAGATGGTGATGGTTTTATCCATCCCATTAAGACCAGAAATTCTTTAATTTTCATTTACATCACTTTTGTATTGTTTTATTCACAGTTTGTTTTTTTGTTTTTTTTGCTGGTGATACCCCAAGAAACTATATTGATTTCCTAAAACTGCATGTCAGAAATACTTTTCCAATCATAGATACCAAGCTGATGAAACCTGCCTCCCTAGTAGGAGAGAAACCTCCCTCTCTCCATCTTTCTGGGTCATGGAAAAGCTTCCCACTTTGTTCCCATGTATTTTATGTGTATATTATTTTTGTTTCATGCATCTTCCAAATCCAGAAAAAATAACTATAGTCAAACATTTTTTACCATAATTTTGTTAAATTTAATTTTATTTATAAACAAAATACAGAAAATATAAAATCAAAATTTCTGAATTTTCTTTGTGTGTGTGTCTTTGTGACTCTGCTGATACTCCAGCTAACTTTTGGCTATTAGAATTTGAATGGGAGAAGATATGCCTGTCTGAGAGGGGAAGGATTGTGACGGCAGCAGTATCAGCGGTGTGCAGCACCCTCCTCCCCTCCCTCCATCGCCCATTCGCACCTCCCTCGGGTCTTCAGAAAAAGAAGACTTTGCCTGAGCCGAAACCTGCCGCTCTTGTTCTATCATTCTCTACAAACAAAAAGCAGGCGAGCGAAAGACTGAGACGGGGAAAGAGAGGAGAGGGGATGAGCGCAGGAGGCAGGGGGAGATTTAACCTGGCAGGTTCAGATTGGCTGTGCAGTGCAGAGCTGATGTGGCAAACACAAACCTACACCCCCTCAAGTCACCTAAACCCGTCTGATCTTAACTTAAGGAACATATATAATGTATTCTAAAAGCAGAAGTAATATGACACAAAGGGATCATAAATAGCGGGATGAGGTCTGTAATAAGCTAAAAAGGGCTCCATGGATAATAACCCCTGTGTAGATGTGCAGACCAAGGCCTATATGTTTCTCCTTTGCCCACACGGGATCTCTAATCCTGGGCTTTGAGTGGGGGATGCACAGGGAAGGGGCTGAGGTTGAAGTTAGTGTAAGATGCATTAGTGTCTTCTACACATGTGCACCCTAATCCCTGCTCTCCAGCTTTTTCTGAGCTGCTTTTGTATTTCATTTTTTCCCCCGCTGCTCTGCTCTCCTCTCCTCTCCCCACCCTCCATCCTCTTTTCTCTCCTCTGCTACCTCCATCCTCCTCTCTGCGGCCTCACCCCCCCCCCTTTCTCCGTTGACCAGTTAAATCCCGACGGGACTGACGGAGTGACAGGCCCCATTCAGCGGTGTGCTGGGGGTGACAGCTGGTGAGAGGCCCGTGTGAAAGAGCGTCGCCCCCACGATGCCTCCGCCACCCCTCCTCTTACCATATACACATAGCCAAGGCAGGACTGAAGGTCTGGGCAACAGCTGAGCTGTCTCTGCACTGGCGTGTCCTTCCCCAGCTCCAAAAGTCATCAGAAAGGTCCCGAGCGCTCCTTGGGCAGGGAAAAGTCTAGTTTTGGTAATGTTAGACAGTCATAATTAAAGACTTCAGGCATTCAAATTGGACTATCTGAGTTTCTGCTGTTACTAAACTCTGAATTTCCTCTGTTAGCACAGTCAGATGGTTTGCTGATAAAACCATACGTGCTCTGATATAAATAATAGATTTTGAAGGCTAAATCAAGGCTAATTACTGAGTGATCTCACAGTCTTTATGGTTGTTTTCTTTTTCTGAGATTTAAATAAAACTTTCTTAATATTTCTGCTCAAATTGTTCACAGCAGGAGATTTTCCACTGAGCAAAATTAGAAATACCTCAGAGTTTGTAGTGTCCAAAAAGTAAAGACATCATGCAAAATACATGCTTTCTTTTCTTTACAGAAACCACTTTGAGGAGGTGAATGAGGCTCTTTTTGCCTAGTTGTACTGATGACTGGTTTTGTGTCCAATTCAGTGTAATTAGGTTGTATTTGCAGGATCAACAAGTGATTGAAAGCAGCATACAGGCCAACAGAGCAGAGCAGGAATCAGCGACTGTAAACAGCACACTGCAGGTTATACTGCTGCATTCACACACTGTATAACTTAATGACCATTCTGGGCTTTTGACTGAATGGTGCAGATACTTGGAGCTCCACATGAATTTCACAAACTTGTGTTTAAACAACTTAATTTTCACCTCAACATTGTTAATGAATTTTAGAACTGCATGTCATCAGGAAAATATGCGTAATCTATAATGTTGAATTTTATGATGACAATATGGTTTTCCTGAATGTGCTGTTCTATTCTTAACTGTATTTGTCCAAATCAAAATCAAAACTTATTTGCAATATTGTGGTTATCTTTGTAATACTGTTTCTGCACATGTTGATATTGCAAAACCTTGTCTATATACACTCACTGGCCACTTTATTAGGTAGTGAAAAGTACCAGGTTGAATCCCATTTTTGTCTTCAAAGCTTCCTTAACTGTTCATGACATAGGTTCAATAAGGTGTTGGAGGTTTTGCTCCATATTGACGTGACAGCATCACACAGTTGCTGCAGATTTGTCAGCTACGCATCCATGAGAATCCTCCACATCCCAAAGCTGCTCTGCTGGATTGAGATCTGGTGACTGTGGAGGCCATTGCATTACAGTGAACTCTTGTCATGTTCAAGAAAGCAGTTGGAAAAGATTTGAGCTTTGTGACATGGTGCATTATCCTGCTGGAAGAAGCCATCAGAAGATGCTACACTGTGGTCATTAAAGGATGGACTTGGTCAGCAACAATACTCAGGTAGGCCGTGGCCTGAACCGTTGATAAAAGGCAGGATGGATTCATGCTTTCATGTTGTTAAGGCCAAATTCTGATCCTACCATCTGAATGTTGCAGCCGAAATGGAGACTCACCAGACCAGGCAACTTTTTCTTCTCTCTTCTATTGTACAATTTTGGTAAGTCTGTGAGAATTGTAGCCTTATTTTCCTGTTCTTACTCAACATGTCATGGCTCCGTTTCTGTAAACCAGATGGTTGTGTGTGAAAATCCCAGTAGATCACCAGTTTCTGAAATACTCAAACCAGCCTGTGTGGCAGTAACCATAACACATTCAAGGTCATTTAAATCTCCTTCCTTCCCCATTTTAATGTTCAAACTCCAGCAAGTCATCTTAATCATGTCTATATGATTAAATGCATTGACCTGCTGTCATGTGATTGGCTAATTAACCATTTGTGTTAAAAAGCAATGGAACTGGTGTACCTAATAAAGTATCTTCTGAGTGTTCATATAACTAAATATAACTATAAATGCTCTGTTATGAGAGAAAAGCCCTCTTATATTAAAGGAAAATTCTACCATATTTTGCAGAATGTGGCAGAAGAAGGTAAGAAATGAGAAAGTAAATGAAAGAAAGAGGAAAAGAGAGTGACGAGATGAGAGAACAAAAACAGAGATGAACAAAAAGGATATAACAGATATAAGGTAACAGCTTCAGCTGCTACACCTGTAAAAAAAAACAAATAAAAACTTATACATTATATTATACTTATTAAACAAATAGATTTGTTTGCACTTTAAATACTACAAGATGTTCTGTAGAAAAAAAATAAACCTGTGTCTACATTTTCAAATCAGCCGTAGAATGTTTTCAGACCCATAAATTAAAAAAAAAACAAACAAAAAAAAAAAAAAAACAAAAACAGAATATTCTTCAAAAGAAATGTCACACAAATTTACCATAAAGTTTTTGAAAAGAAACGTCTGTGAAAAGAAATCCCTTTAAATAAATCAAAATAGTAAAACATGTAACCAAAGCTGCTTTTTCGCAAAGCCAAACGAACAAACATGTATTAATCAAAAAGATTTTTAAAAAGTAAAAGTAAAAGAGGCTTTTAACAATCAGACTAAATCACTTTTTTCATCACTGAAGTTCAAAAATACATTAATTTGTGCAAAAATGTCAACGACTGGAACTTGAACCATCACTGGCGATAACCTGAACCTGTTTAACTCGGTTGGTGGATTTCAACGAGGCTCCAAAGCTCACATCTACTTGATCCACTGGACCTCCCTAAAGTATAGTCACAGTTTAGTTCATTAACATGGTAGAGCTTGTGTTGTCTGATGCCTGCAGTATTTTGTGTTTGAGTGAGCTGATAGAATATAGAAAAAATGTGTGTGTGTCGTCTGGTGCTGCCCTCATGTCGTCCATGACAGGATGTTCTCTCTCTGCCCCCAGCTTGCTTCCACTGCTTCGTGCCCATCAATCCGAAGTAAGTTGCACCTGTTTATGTGAGTGTGTGTGTGTGCATCACTTACTTTACAAGTGCATGTGTGTGCTTCCTCCCACATTATGGCATGTGCATGTGTGCGTTTCCCTGCTTGCCTGCCTAACAAGGGTCCCTAGTCCATATGTGACTTCCTCATTAACGGGCCCACATGACAGGGACAGAGGCGCTGGCCAGTGGCCCAGAGTAGGGCTGACACCACCGGACCCCCAGATGCCAGCGGGACTAGATGTGTGTGCGCTAGGCCACAGATGCCCTAACCATGTGGCCCCCTGTTCTCTCTTCCAGTTAGAACCACTAATTACAGGCTGTTTCGCTCCCTTCTTCCTCCCTCTCTCCATCCCTTCCTTTCTTTATCTTTTCTTAAAGTAAAGCAGTGTTATTATTACAAAGATCGATTTGTAGCCGACCAGAATTGTTCAGTGTATGCTGCTCTGTTGCGGAGTTGCAAGCTGAGTGGTGTAGGAGAGATATTTACAGTGCAAACAGGAGCTTAAAAACAGAGGGAAAAGCTGGTTGTGAGGTAAATGACAGACACCTCTGCAAGGACAAAGTAGTAGCACACAAAGGCTCGAGCATTCGTTGTTGGCAGAGCGTGCAAGAGAGTTGTGCCAGGCATGCCGCCACATAGGTAATGACTGACAGGCTGTCACGGAGAGACTGCTTTTCGGGACTTCAAGTCAACTCTGCAAACACTACTCCGCCTGCCATACCTGGCAGAGGCACAATTGGATAACAAGCAGAGCTGTTTGCACTGCCGGTGCCACATTCAGTGGGAATCACGGGTGAGAACAAATAACGTCAACGAGGCTCATTTTGTGCAGTTAGTGGTCACAGGGAGTGTGTTTTCCAGTCATGCTGAGCTGCAGGAAGGACACAGAAAACATGAACTGGCTCACTTCCAGCAACACACACATACACAAAAATACACAAAATATATTACAGAGCTTTGATTCTGATTAGCAGATTCCTGGTTTTATCTTCATGACTCTAAAAATACTAAAATTAATTTTGTTATGAAGTTTTTACACTTGTGTTTCCCTCAAAGGCAGAGTAGGTCTTTAAATCTGCAGCAAGTCCTGATTTAACTGATACAGCTTCCTGTTTTCGGTCCAAATCATTCACTGTAAATAAATGTGTATTTGTCTTACTTACTTTGGTATTAATTTTCAGTAACTACATATATATATAAAAAGGCCAGTTAAACAAAGACAAATGCTGTATTTTAATTCAGTCATGAAGTGTCAAAGTCAGAAAGCGCCTTCAGTTCAGGTCTTAAAGGTTCAACTTGGAGGATTTAGTGACATTTAGTGGTTTAAAGTGCAAAATGCAACCAAATGAATACCCTCAACTTAACGTTAAAGTACAATTGGGTTGGGCTGGATGGCTGAATAATCTTAAAATTAGATCACAGTTAAATCTACGTCTATCTCAGTGATAAGCATGACAAATTTTCAGTCATTTCATATATAGATTCAGCTGTGTATCGCCTAGCACACTCCAGTCCACTAGGGGGAGGTAATGCACCTATAAATTAGGTTCTTATTGCCAAGATAACCCAAAAGGGGGAAAAAAAACAAGGAAAATGTAATGATGTGCCAGCAGATAGTGGAAGGAAACTAAGCAGAAACATAGAAGAATAAAAAGGTTAGACTCAAAAAGAACTCACAGTATCTCCACGTAACTGTCCAAGCAGTTGACAAAAAAAATAAATAAGTAAAATAAAATAAAATAAAAAAATCTACAATATCACTATTATGGAAGTGGTTCCTGTAGAAAAGATTAATACAATGTGCAAACTTTGGAATCAGTTGTTGAACATCAAAACAACCATATATGTTTTGAACCACCTTTAAAGGTATAACCCCAGCGACTATGCAGAAAGCATGAAAATGTGGGCCAATGTGACTCGGCGCACCAGTTCTTTCAGTGCAAGCATCAAACAAAAAAAAAAAAAAAAAAACATTTCATCAGCGCTTTCTTCAGCCTAGTTCTGCTGAAGGTTTTGCTTCCTGTTTAAAAGGAGGTTGTGTTTTTTTGTTTTTCACTTTCCACCATCACCCACCCAAATCAACTGCTCCAAGATAATAATACAATAGACTATGAAGCCATACTGTGAGGTATTGTTGAACTTCTACAGTCTACCTGACTGCTGTTGTTGATTACAACCATCCATTTATGATTACAGTGTACCCATCTTCTGAAAGCTTCTTCCATTATAACCTGATTAGTGGTTATTTTTCAAAACCTTTATATGTTAAACCTCAAAGAGAAGTATGCCTGGTCAATTAGGTTTCAGGTTTCCTTCCCTAGCTTCTCCAAAGATATGCGCCACCATGATATGAACAGTAATAAACAAATACAGTCAAATGCGTCCCCTCATTCTTCCTTAAGGCTTTACTTTCTTTTGCCAGTAGCTTTTAAAATACTGGTCCCAGCTTTGTATTCAACCTGAACCCCATTGTCACTCCCATTAATTGCCTCAGGAGGTATAGCATTTGAGCTAATTCAATTTTTCTTGCCTGTGTACACTTAAGAAATCAGCACCCACGGCACGCTTTAGTGAATATAACATTCAGTGCTTCATTAGATGTGTCTATAAATTTTTTAATTTCAGCTTTCACTGGCTGTTGCATCTTATTACACAGCACCACAGCCACAATGAGGGTAATTAAAGAGGTGATACTGTATAGAAATTACCAAGATAAGCAAGCACAGAGTAATTTTTATTAATTAGCTATTGGATTTTTATGTTATTCAGTAGTCAAAACAAAGAAAACAGGAAAATCAAGCATTGACGGGATAAGATCAGCTGCTTTAACAAATACTTTTCTTCATATAGCTGCTGTTGAGAACTAGCAGCTGGCTCCTCGCCACCATCTCTGACCTCATGATCTCGGAGCTCCGGTGGGTACTGCTGTATCTGTCAGGTTCACATTTGTAGACCTTCTTTCTTACATATATGATCATTTCAGGGTCACTGGAACATAGTCAGGGCTCTAAGAGTCTGATGCTCGATCTTAAATTTCTCCATGAAAAGGTTTTTTAAATGGTGGTGTAATCCAACATTGCATGCTACCTTTCCTAACTGACTTTATAATCATAATAAGTGATTATTCACTGTCAGTTGTTTTTTTTTTTTTCATTATTATTATTATTATTTTATTTTAAAAGATGGAGGTGGGACAAAAATATGCAGCAATCATGAAGGTATTGTTTGGAAATCAAAGTGTGTTTTGCAACAGTAATACTGTAAAATACTTAGCTGCTAATTGTAATGTACATCTATGACTACAAACCTCTCTGAGGTGGCTGATTGTGTTCGAAAGATATTTTAATTTGTGTTCATAGCTTGCGCAGTTTCCACCTACATTTCTTTTTTTTTTTTTTTTGTGTGTGTGTGTGTTTACTTCAAAATAATTACCTGTCACACACACATCCAGGCCCCAGGGGCAGTTTAAGGTTCTCAGCAGATATCCTTTTTTCCCTAAGCGGGTCTTAAACTACCGCCTGGTGTTAGAAATAATGACACAGGGTTGACCCCAGACAACCATTTGACCTCTAATCGTCTCGTTGCCTTTCCAGGGCAAACATAGACAGAAGGGTGGCTGTCTGTTAACCTAATGGTACATCTGCTTGCCTGCCTGATGTCTATAACTGAGGGTGCATTGGATTTATCATGCAACAGCAAAATCCAAGTTAAGCCCAAATAAAAACAAAGCTATCAAAAATATCAATTAAAGGAAAAAAAAATAAAGAAATTAATTAACCAAAGTGAACCCTACTTTTCACCTAAAGTAAAACAACAAGAACCCCCTGACATCTTCTAATTTGGATACTGTTGTCTCTGCGTTCCCTTTTAACTACTGTTATTTTAGCCCTTTTTAGACAAAACGTCAAAGCCAAGCAAATAAATACAGCTGGAGAAAACATGAGGGACTACACGTAAGTACTAAGTAGGTAAGTACACATAGTCAGTTTAGCTGTAAAGTGAAAGCTGTCACGTGATTCTCTGGGCTGGAAAATAAAATTGTGAAATTCAGTTTTTTTAGCCTTGGGATGCTTCGGGGCAATGACGGCTCCAGAAATGTGCCTGATAAATGAGTCACAAGTATAGAGTTTTAAGGTTGGAAACTTGTGTGGTGCTGCTTTAAAGACACAATGTGTAACTTTGCTACCTTTAAACTCAGCATTCCTAACTTGCAAGCACATCTCTGGAGCTGTCATTGTCCTGCAAAGTCCTGAGGCTGAGTAACCACACTCCCCAACTTGTGGTTCAAGGATGCAGCGTGAAGTTGCACCTGAGTTTCGCTTTTACGCACCTTGTTTATGTTAGCAAGCAGATATCAACACATTAGCCATTTTGAACTTGTGGTTGATTCAGCTTAGAAATGCAAGAAGACATTATAAAAGTGAGGAAGTGCTTGGGAGAGTTAACAGCAAGTTGGGATGCAAGATGAATGCTGAATTACGAGATGATAGGAGGAATCTTATTGAAAAAAATCTGCAAAAGTTCCGTAATGTGTCTTTAAAGGGCTTTAACTTGGTTATGTTCTATTTTCTTAACCCTAAAGAAGTTTTCTTCATGACTAAACTTAACAAAACTGTGAGTAAAAACAATATGAAGGAATAAAAAACTTCATATTGGATACAAAAACATTTTTGGTGACTTTCAGCCCTCCAGTCGAAAGTCAACTTTTTCACTGCACAAAGTAGTTTAAGTTACTGAACAATTGTAAAGAAACATTAGGACACTATTTTTTTGTTTTACTATTTATGATGCCTCAAACTTTGCATGCTTCTTATGTTTCACGTTCCAGGACTAGAAGGCATTTTTTTTATGTAATGTTCATGAATGCTATGCCTAACTCCAGAATATTCTACCAAATATAGCAACACAACAGTTCACAATAACATATGAATACAGACAGCAAAAGCTTCTACATTTGAGTCATATAGAGCCGTGGAAACTTGGGGGTTATAGTTTATTAACCTGCTGCTGTGTCTGCCAATCAAACCGTCAGTCTGTCAACAAAAATCAGAGATAAAGACAAAAACGTGTTCTCAGAATAGAATCAGCTGTTCTCTGCTGCACTGTCAAAATGCTCTCATTCTCCAGAGAAACACTCCACATCTGACATCTGCACAGATAAGACTTCTTATTCAGTACAAGGGAGTGATGGAGTGAGGGAGGGCGCAGCATCATGCTGAACAAACCTTTGTCCTCTCTAAAAATCCAATTCTCCTCCACGGTTGCCTAGGTTATTTGACCTCCCACTTTCCCAACTCCCTAAAAGCCAGCCTCTGGTGTTTAGAGAAGGAAATGCAGTGAAAATAGAAAATTAATTTTGAATGTGCCCCCAGGTAGCCAGTAGGCAACGAGACGTGAGATGGGATGTGATAACAGCAATCTGGTGGCTGCATGTTGTCTGCAACTCAGAGCTGAAATGGTGGTTGAGGCTTCCAATATGGAAACGTATTTATTTGGCTGCTTAAAAAGTGCCAGATTATGTAGTAAGTACATTTGTATTTTTTAAAACCATTAGTAAATACACACAGTTTTAGTAATTGCACCAGAGGAACACATGCCTGGGTAAAGTTTGACCAGTCCATTTCACACATAATTTCCACTACAAAAACATCTGCTGTCTGGATACAGATTAGGATGTTATTCCCCAAAGAAATTCTGACCAACTTCTGATCTAACAAAGCTTGAAATATCTTAAGAATCCATCAGCTTTGTGAGGTCAAGGACAATCATCAGCAGTTTGCAACACAAGCTCTGCCTTTGCAATGACGTCTGACTGGCTACAACAACAAACCCCAAAAACTCCTCCTGTAGAGGCTGTTTGTGCATTTTTTATCTGTCTTTACAATGAAGAGTGACAGCAACAGACCAAACGACTGCAGGAGCATAATGCACCACCAGTTAAAAAGCATCCATCACCAAAAGCTAAAACTAAAGTCACTTTCATGGAGTTGATAGTTTACTATGCTCTGTTACCAGTTTAAACCAAGTGCAAGTACTTACATTTGAGTTTGAGTATGGCCATCCTCTAAATGTAAGGCTTGACAATCAGAATCCTCCTAAAGTGTCCAAAATAATCTTTCACCAAAATAACACCATATTCGGATTTTTAATATTTCATGAAAAATAACTTTGTTGTTTATGCATTAAAAAATGTAGATGTTAATTCCACAGAATAATATAACAATAAGAATAATATAATAATAAGAAATCTAGCTTAGCTATAGGATGATAAGTGAAGAGAACAGTAGGGTCTAGGTGTCCAACAAGATGGACCAGCACCAGAAATGAGAGAGGTATTTACCAGTGTTGAGAGGTCACTGACAGAAATAAGCATGAATTAGAGATGAGAGATTGTCCACAGAATGCAGTAGAAGACTCTATTGGTTCCATACATGGCTATTCTTAGCAATAAGTTTGGAATAAAACAAAAGTTTGCAAAGACCACTGACATTCCCCACATTTTGAATCCAAAAAAGTCAATGATTTCAAAAGACTCCCATGATGAGCATCATAAAACACATCTGCATACTGGCTAGGTGACTGGTTTCAACACTTGAAATGTCAACACTACCAAGCAAACACTTTGTGATTGACCACTTTGAGATGTGTCCATGCATCAGTTCTTATTTATAAAATTATAAATATTCAAGTTGCTTTCTCAGCCAAGAGTTCAAACTTTTTATCACATCTAGGCAATGCATCGCTTCATACAGAGCTGCAGAGTGTGAGCATGAAATAATAATGCTGCATTCACAATATCCAGTGTGCACGCTGTATAGTTCTATATTTTATGTATATCTAAGGGAATATAAATAAAAAAGCAAATAAACTATACTGAAAAAAAAACTGAGAGGATGTGAAATAAAAAGGCTGAGGTTGTTATAGGTAATGAACATATACTGTGCCTCTACAGCCATTGTGCCTTATTGCCGTGCTGTTTTTCAGAGGCTGAGAAATACCTAAACACCTCTTCCTGTTTTTATTCCACTATTATTTTTCATTCCTGACAATTCACCTTCTTTCACATGCTTTCTCAAAATAGAAGAAGGGAAGTGGTGCCAGTTGGTTAAACAAGAGGAAAGTGTTGACATTATGCCAAGTCTGGGATGTTAATTAAAAAGGGAGAAAAAATCCATTCAACTATGTTTTAGAGATTTCTCATGATTTCATTTTGTGTCTAGAAGAAAATGTAATTTATACTTACCCAGCATAGGGTAAACCTTCGAAAAATGAGCATCCTCTTTCAATAATTGGCTTTCGAATGGCATGTCACTATTTCTTGAGGATTAAGGCTGATGTGGTGGGTTTATGTGAAGTGAAGCGTTGCCTTGTGTTTCCCTTTATTTCCTTTGTTTGACACTTAAGCTTTTTGTTATTGTTACTGTATATCACAATGCTCTCTGTTTTCTTGTCATTTAGGTCTCCGTTATCCAGTTCAGCTTTATCTTTGCTTGTCTTGCTTTTTTAAAGGAGATGTGTATTTCTTTTTTTTTTAAGACCCTTGGGAAATGCTTTACTTTACATCAAGAAAATTCATATTTGTGATGTGCTCTGTCAGCAAGGATGTAAATACTATAAACAGTCTGAAGACTCGCCTTCAAATATTTGGATGTTTATGTCAAGCATGCTTTCTGTCAGTTTCTATCTTGTTGTCACAGGCTGCATGAATGCTTTAAGACTGACTTCAATGTCTCCAAACTGATAGTTTTTATCAGACTATCAATCCTTCCCTTTAGGATTAATATTAAAACAAAATGCCAAATAGTCTATAAATGTAACAAGTCATTAGGAGAATAATTAAACCTGTTGGCATATTGGACACTTTTGGAAAAGCTTCCAGTGGACATGAAATGCATTTTACTTGGTCCCACTGTTCACACATCCTTTTGCTGATGACTGTGGGCTTAGTTTGAAAATATAAAAGGCTTAGTACCATAGGAGGTGCACCTGCAAAATGGCCTCATAGTCTTGAGTCATTATTCCAACATGCAGCTAAATTACTGGACATGTAAAGATTTGTCTGCATGACTTATTTTTTTTTAGCATATTTGATGATATTTTGACCTTTTTAGCTATAGCAGTATGACTGATGTAGTAAGGTGGATTGCCACTTTGATTTCTAGTGAATTACAGTTGTTTTATACAGGTATGCATGTTCTTTAAGTTCTCTACTAACTTTTTCTAACTTGTCATTTATCCAATTTGTATTTGTGATACAAAAACAATGAATTGCAATGACTTTGGTTACCTCCTTCCAGCACCACCGGAAATAACTGATTTCCACTTTTCAAAAGGGATGTTCAACTTAATCTCATACATCCTACAGTACTAAGAAGAAAAATGGCTTGGGCTGTATGGATTGTGATGGGTGATCTTAATCCACTGCTTGCTTCTTTTCTCTAGTACCTCTAGTAAATGCAGCTATAGGTGACATCCATTTTTACCTGATGTGTAGAGGGTGCAAATCTTAGTTTGAATTTGTTGGATGAGCAGGGTGAACAACTGACTGGGGATCTTCCTCTTAGGGTTAGGAAAACTCATTTGAACTTGGAAAATAGCTTGGGACTGTAACCTGTGATGCCAAGAAGTCCTAATATGGCACATTAAATGTAAGACCAGGCTCAAATATTTCAGCATCCATTAGATAACTATGAGGATATTGCTTCCATCTATCACTCCTGATGACTCACACTTCTGTGTTATTTTTATGTTGTCAAAATATTTCCATTGGTTTCCTTTGTGAGGCTTTACTGTTGTGATTTTTGTCTCAAAGTACAAAGACTGTATGGATTCTGTTGTGCCTTTGATATGTCAGCAATGCCAATAAAATGATGACTTGGAATGACAGGAAACAGCAAGTAGCACATAGTCTAACAGCAGAACTAGGCTAATTTATACAGTAAATGACTTATGCCTTTGTTTTTGCATGCCTAGAAGAAATAAGATGCTGTCCTTTGACTTGTTCACTCGTATGGTTAACAAAGCCCCACATAAATAAGACCAAACAAATGTTTCTTCAGAAGCCAATCTGCTGTCTGTCTAACTTCCTGAAATCAGTATGAGAACGATGGATAGAAATAGCAGCTTTTGGGACAATATTTTAAAAAGCTGTACACTCACCAGCAGAAGATGGCATGAAGATGACAATAGCTGGAAGATGTAATAGTGGAAAAGGGATGGATTGACAAATGTCCAAACTTTAAACTCTTTAAACGTGTGCAAAATCTATATATAGGATATTTTCTAAATAAAAAACATTCTAAATTTGACTTGATTGCATCAAGTTAGTGCTTCTATTTTTTACTTTTTTCAAACTTGTCAAATACTTAGCTGGGAAAAGCACGACATGTGCGATAAACCAAAAACAAAACAAAGAAGCAAAGAAGGTACAAGAACTCTTACAGAGAACTTAAGTGGCCTAAGGCTCCACAGGCTCTTGTGAACCTGTAGGGGGTGATAACACTTGTTTGGACATACTCTTTAATTCCTTTTGTTTTCCTCTGGAGGGAAAGAAGTGGTGGTGGATTTTCCTTTCATAGAAAAACAAAACTGCTTTTTTTTTTCTTCGTCTTTGCTTTTAAAACTCTATGTCTGTACCCCTTTAGGACACTGTAGGTAAACAAAATGTGTAATGTTTGCTTGGTTGTAGTCACCCGGGTACTTGTCAGCAGTGGCTATAGCTTGTTGCAGCATCAGGTACATCTGAGTGGTCTGCAGGATCTGAGGCATCAGGGAAGCTGTGCTGACATGAACGAGGAGGAAGTGGTGGGGGGTACGAGGAGAATCGATGCAAGGTTCTTTTAGTCTCCGTTCTCTGGCTGTGCAGCTGCTAGCAATTACCTGAGAGGGAGAGGAGAGGCTGTGAAGTTCCCCAGCACTGAAGGCCTCTCCACAGCTCACACCCAGAGGCTCTCTAATTACTTCGCCAAAACCCTGAATATATGTCAGAACCAATCACAGGCAGCCTGGAAACAGGAGCACGGTGAGGCATTTGTTTATTTGCGAAGCAAACACTTGCCAGATACTTACCACGAAATTGGTGTTTGATTTATTAATGCTTGTGTGTAGGTCAGGGCACCATGCTTTATTATGTCAGTTACTCAGCTCACAACAAAAGCTGTAGAAAAAAAAGCATCATTAGCTGCTTGTTTGTGTCTTAGTTTGCAGAAGCAAGCTTCTGTATTATGGAGGGGAAATTCACTAAATGAGACAAGTTAGTGAGGAGTGTTGGCAAAGTGCAGAAATTGTGCATCTCTAGATGATCATCTTCATCTTTGCATCATTTTTCCAACTACGGTCCTCCTTTTCTTAATCTTCTCTATAGGATTGGCTGGGGAGTGTTGCCCCCCTCTTCCATATGCTTGGCGCTGCTTGTCTTTTAGAACCACTTTGTCACCGCTCGGTGTAGAGCTAACCTTTGAAAGTGATGTCGCAGGATGCAAAACACTCAGGGAAGGTGGGACGGCATCTGACAATGATTAATACTGCTTTCAGAGATCTCATGGAAGGAAACTAAGGCATCATTGCATCGCAGTAGAATTACTTGGACTTAGAGGGGGAGGAGGAAAGGACGTAGGAGGGAGGATACCACCATAAGTCTTTATATTGCCATATACAGATGTTTAATTAAAATGTTCTGTGGAAACACATTATTCACAACCTTGAATTGCACCAGCTAAACTTTATGCATCAGGGAAAAAAAATCTTAAGACTGTCACATTTGTGCAAGGCTCATCTCGATTTCCATGGCATTTGTGAAAAGTTGAGCAAGTTGTTTTGTCCTTTCCATTCAAGTTCTAAAGCAAGAAAGAAAAAAAACAAGAGGAAAGTTGAACACTTCCCAAACTTTTAGCTTTTTAAGACAAGGAAACCTGCAGAGTATCAAATGTTGGGGATTTGAGGGTTAGTGTGAAGGAACTTTGGGGTGTGCTTCTGCATAAATGGAGTCCAAATGAAGTTTGCAGTTTTGCTACATGAGTGGGTCAGTTTGACTGTGAGGTCAGGGATCATACGTTATTGTGGCAGCTTAATAAGTGTTGGCAAAGTGTGTCACTGTGCTTATTAAAGGCCTAATTACAGCTAATAGAAGACAGTGATGCAGGTCAGGGTGCCATGCAACTCACATTTCATGTCAGCCGGTGAACTCGTTCAACGATGGGGGACCTTTTGGAGATCAGGTAGAATTCCTAAGGTGCTTCAGTTTTTATTCAACATGACAGTGGACACTTGTACTTAATTAATGTAAAATAAAAATTGTTAAAGGTGTGCTTTTAATTTAGTTCATATATTATACAACTTTTTTAATCTGTTAATCATCCATTTGGTTCTGTTCCTATAAGTATGTAGAAATGAGTCATGAAGTAAAATCTTCTCCAGCTCATCTGCTCTTATCACAGGTCGTGTCTACATTTCTCTCCACTAATGTCTTCCTTAGTTCTGTTTTCCAACACCCCAACAGCCGTACCCCTCATTTGAAGTGAAGTCATTCCAATTGTCCAGTGATCTTGTTTTTCTGCTTTTCTTTGAGCCAGTCAGCCTGTTGCTGGTTCTTTGAATCTTAGCTTCATCGTAGTCCTCTCAGACTAAACTCTAAGCGACCTTCCTCCTCTTCATCTTCCTGAAGTTTTGTCCTGTTTTTTTTTTTTTTTTTGTAATTGATACATTTTCTCTGTAATGACAGAAGTTAAGCAGTAGCAGGTAACCTATGGATAGCTAAATAAGAGTATGAACTTTTTTCATATTTTTTTTAAAAACAGTCAAATATTTGAAGAATGAAATGAGTCTTAAATGCCTGCTTTCAGTGAGTAATCATTCATTTTAAAATGACTGCTGAGTAATACCATTGTGATCATGGCAGGAACACAGAAACAAAGGAAGCACTCTCACTCAGTCATGACTCATTCACTGTCCTCTTTGCACACACACATTTGCAGACTCAATAAAACTACTGTTGCTCCATATTGCAATTTATCTGAACAAATTAGAGGCTGTGAGTATCCCAGAGATGAAATCTCAGTTAGTATCAGCCATGCAAATTACAGCAACGCAACCCATACTCCATTACACATATCATTATAAACCCCTGTACCACTTCAAAACCCCTGCTACCAATAATCAATCTTACCATGTTGGGGAATAAAATGCAAAGCGCTGAATTAACAAGCAGGCGTGACAGGCTGATTATTGATTTAATGTCAGCGGCTGGCTGGCACATACATCTCTGAGGCGAGCACACTATTAAAACATCCTAACTAGGGTAATTGCATTAGACACCTTTTCATAGCACTTTGTGCAGTTAATCGGCATGTAATAAGGGGAGAGAAAAGACGGGAGCTGAGTGATCCGCTGAGTCAGAGACCATGTGATGTTATGTTGGAAAGTAAGGTTGAAAAACAAAAAAGGGAGCCCAAGATGACACATATTTTTTATTCAGCTAAAAAGAAGAAGACCAAAAATCACAACTGCGTTGGAGCAACAAGTCTGGAATGAAGATGTGAAACTTCATGATTAAGCCTTCTGAGTGAGGTCTAAAAGGAGGGAAAACAAGGAGAAAGATGAGAAGAAGGGGTGGACAGGTGCCAGGTGCTTGCTGTGTTGGGACACCCCATCACCACAGAGACATGGGTCAGGGGACACGAGGGGAGGGTTGTTCAGAGAGGGCGCGTGCTCCCTAGCAGTGGGGCGGCTGGGCTTGGGCATGAATTACCCACCCGCTGAGCTGCTGCTTTGGAGACGCTGAGGGAGAGGTCACATAGGCAGTGGCCCTTGAACGCACCAGAGCAACAATAAGGCAGTGTGTGCTCCCAGCTAGTCTCAACAGCTATTCTGCATTTAGCACAAAAAGTGCACATCGGTGCACTTTACAGAAAGGATGAATTAGGTCAGCTCCATTGGTCAAACAGGTTGCCGCTGTCCACAGCATGGCACTAAAGACAAATTATTCTCACTAGAATGCTTTAATATCAAACAGAGAAAGGGACAATCAAAGGCTGGAGCTACTTTTAGACTGTCCCACTGCTCAGTGTGGCACCACATAGGACACATTGTCCAAAGAGCACCTGGATACAGGAAGAATTCAGATAAACTTTACACTGCATTGTACCTTTTTCTTCTCACATAAAAATACAGGGGCTAATGTACTTTGTCCATGTGGTATCTATAATATGCTCAGGTTAACAACAGTTAATTTGATGGAGCATTAACATACACATTTCCTAACTATAAGTAACTGGAATTACACAGCTCTTTTAAAATTGATTGCATTCAATTGAACCTACAATAACATTTTTGTTGCTGTTGCTTTAACTCCTGGAAATGAATATATGTGATTGGTCAGCTGCAGCCAATTCCTACACCAATGTTTGGAGTTAAAAAACCTGGACTGACTTATGTTTGTTGGTATCTGATGGGCCGGTCTGAGTATTTCAGAACCTGCTATTGGCAGTATCTATTGGCAACATGGGATCATGGCGCTATTCTCCCCTATATCAACTGTTCAGTCTGGTAGTGCTCAATCTATGCTATGAAGATTAAGTCAGTACCAAAGGCAACTGATTAAACACAAATCTTCTTCCTAGTGTGAAAAACAGATAAGTGTTTGAACTTTACAGAATTCAGGAAATCAAACTGAGCAACTGTTGCTGAGTTATTGTGGGTTTGTCCTCCTCTGCATGACACTGCAGCCAAGCTGGAGGTTTGTTTTCAACAGCAGCGTCCGATGATGATCCACTCTGGAGGAGGAGGGCAGGAACGGAAGACATCGGTCAGGCCACGCTGTTCGAATCGAGCCAAATCAAAGGCCAGAGGCTGCCTCCAGCCGGTTGATTGCCAAAGACCCTGGATCAGTGCCTTCATCATCTGACAACCTGTGAGAGCGATTCATTCATTCGGTCCTCTCCTACACACCTCCGGGACTTTGACAACACCCCGCAGCATAATGAATCAAATGCTCTGGCAGGAAAAACACAAACCCCCGCAAAAAAACATCACACACACAAGCATGTGCGTATGTCACACTAATGATAGTCAGCAAAGACAATAGAAAGTTTGCTGATGAGTTTGTGACTTATTCTGCAAGGGCAGAGACGCTGGTAGCAAATGGAGGCACAGCAGTAACCATATAGTTTCTTTTTGATATCTAATCATGGCAGACGTCAACAACACCATACTTATTACTGCAGTAATGAAACCTGAATCAGTCTCACACAGATTCATTTGTAAAAGAAAAATAATTAAGACAAAGGTCCTGCATCAAGCAGACAAATCAGAAAGACAACAAAGTATGATGCGTGACAGTCCTCCTGCGGTGATGCAGGCCTGTCCTTTGTGTCATGACTAGTCACTCCATGGAATTAATCAGAGCGTCGTCCTATCTTGTTAGGCTGAGCTGAGAGATGATAGGGAGACTGCAGGTCTTTAATCAAGGTTAGAATAATCTGCGATGGTAGCTGATTATAAACCTGATCATCAGCAACATATTGTCGCCTCCTAATCATCCAAATAAACAGAGACAAGACCTGCCCTCAGCCCCCACGTGGAGGAATAAATTACATGTGCACACAAGCAAATGCATGAGCTTTACACATGCCTACATGCATTTGCAAACATAGATGCCCACACGTATGCTGAGCCTTCATGTCTGCATGTGTGCACGCTTCTATATGCAATCTGCCCCATGCAGCACTTTTAGATCACATACTTTTAATGCAAATATCACATTTTATGGTGGCTTTTGAAATATCTTGCCTCTCAGCAATTGAGGAATGAACCCTTTGCAGCTAAAAAGCCCAGCTTGAAAGACATTCATCAAGACAGCAGATAAACAATGAAACGGCCTTTCTCAAGTAGATGATAACCTCAACTTCTTTCTAATCTACTTTCATGTGCTTTGTCTCTTCTTTTTTTTTATAATTTACACCCACTCTTTTATTTCACCTCTCCAGAGGTGAACCTCTCCTCTTCCCTTTCTCCTCCCTCTCTTCCAGGAGCTCATTACTCCAGGACAGAGCCTCGGCTGTTTTCAACACACGAAATTATAACACGACCGGCGACGGCACTCGTTAGCAGCCTTGTCAATCATCGGAGCGGGCAAAGGGAGAAGCAATCGGCGCCCGGGTCAGCGATGAAGATGTTCATTCTCTATTCATCCATCACATCTTCCTGGAAATCAATTTACACCGCGTCAGCGTCACAGTGCCTCGACAACAGCGGTGATAAGAAAGAGGAGGGAAACAACTTCTGAGAGGAAGACAGAAGATAGTGGTAGATTCGTTTAGATACAGTCTAATAAACGTCACTCATCTTATTCTTTTCTCATCTGTCACCCCCAGGTTACCTGAATCCTTTTGTCCTTCACTGGAAATTATTATATTTATAAAATCCTGCAAAAACCAGCTAAGCTGAAATAGCAATCAAAAGTACCCCATTGGTTATCAACCAAAGTTACCAAACATAATTCTGTCTCTCCTCTTGTCCCATTTACTCTTACCATTCTGTGTATAGCGAGATTTGAAACGTTGACGCCACTCACGGTAATGTAACTGCTTTCCTGAAGATGTCAACTGCATGCTTCATTAACAATGTTTGGTTTGGGCAAATCTGAAGAGAAAGGAGGATAAAAGACTAAAACAGACAGGTAGAGGTGGAAGAGACTAGACGGCAGGGAAAAGTAATTGGCAGTGCAAATGAACCTTGGGCACACTGTCTATGTCCATAGACTGCCGATGAAAATGCCTTTCTACAACAAATCTGAGTGGGACACAGAGGCTGAGAGAAACCTAAAGTGTGCGGAGAAAGATAGTCAAGTAGAAGGAAGTGGCAGAGCTAGAGGAGGAGGATGGAGTGCCAGTTTGTGTGCACAGAGGCATAGATGAGTGCCAGGAGTGTGTATATGTGAGTAGAGGAGGGGGTGGTGGTGGGGTCATTCCAGGAGATGTCATGCTGTTTGAGCAAACGGTTCTCCGTTAAGGCCATCCACCGCCTGCTGTACCCGAGCCTCGTGCCAACGCCTCCGACACTGCAGCCGCTGATGCCAGGAGCCCGCCTGCCCCTTGTCTCAGCAGAGCAGATGTCACTCAACTGCCCTCACCCTCCCTCTCCTCCATCAACTCCATTCTCCCCCCACACACACACCCTGTACTCCTAACAGGCAGTTGCGTCGGCGTGCCAAGCAGGCGACACCCAATGTGTGAAGAGAGAGGGGTGGCGGCGGGTAGGAATGCACAGTGTGGGAGCGCTGTAGATTTTTCGCACTCCCTCCATCACCTGCCCCCAAGCCAACAACCTCTCCTTCGCAAACACCACCACTACCATGCACATGCCACATGCACTGGCAAAAAAACACATGCACAGCCTATTCTCTCCCCGCTCACTCCTCACCCCCCTTTTTTTCTCTCGCCATTGCAAAAAGAGACACACTTTCCCCTGGTTCTCCTGAGATGACACCCCCTGCAGGCCTTTGGAATATTTTAATTCTGTTTCCTTACTCTTATTATGTGTGGAGTGTGTGACAACTGAATTGTAATTAGTCGCTTAAGGGAGAAGACAGAGGAACCCTCCACCCCCCCCCCTCAAAATATGGGGGAAAAAAAAAACACTGGAGGGTGAATAATATTTCCATAACCTCCAATCACCACCTTGTGCTCCTGTTGCCACTTATGATTTTACCACATAAGAGTGTGCACAGAGTCCATTAGCCCTCTTTGTTTTTCCTTCCGGTCTTTATCCAAAGCCATTCACCTCCCTTGCAATCCTCCATCTAACCACTGTATCTTATCTTGCAAGGGAGGCCTGTATCAATAACCCTGCAGCCTCCGCTCCTCCACTACAAAGGGCCCGGCGACAAGGGCTAGCTGTAGGGATGGAAGATAATGGGATTGAGGTGGTACTTAAATCTCAGCGAACCACGGCAGCTCAAGTAATTAGTGGATGGGATCCATACTGGGGGCGCTAAGCAGAGCTAATGCTACCCTTGGCTCTGCTGCTGGAGCAAAAATCAGCAGTATGGGAATGTGTAAAGCTATCACATGGATTATCTGCCTCGTTCAATCTAGCCGTGTTTCTGACAGACAACTTCAGCTCACCAAGAAACCCAAACCCAGAAAGATGAGACTGAAACAGGCAGTGGGGAGGCAAGTAAGGAGGGAGGGTGAGGAAGGCAAGGAGAGGCGAGGCGAGGGGATTGTAATTTCACAGCAGTGTCAGAAGAGCCAGCCGAGGCTCTGTCTTTCCATTGAGGCTTCATTAGGGCGAACAATGGACTTCCCTGCCATCTAATTAGACGAGGTTAATGAGTAGAGTAGGGCCACCGTTGATCCCCACAGTGCAGGCTGTGTCACAGACGGAGGAGGTGGTCAAGGGGTCTTCAGGGCAGGAGGGGAGAAACCTCATAGGCATCATACACATTGTTTATTTAAAAGGGAAGTCATGTACAATGTAAAAGCTAAATATAGTCCTGTACAACATCTAACATAGACTGTAAGATTAAATTAACTTTACTGATCTTGAAGGGAAAGTGGAGGATGGTATATCGCTAACAATATTAATATTGTAAAGTTATTTAGTGTAAGAATAGGACAAGTAAAGGTGAATAAATGATGGCTGTATTCATATTGCATATTCTAGAGCTGGCCATAGGTGCAAAAATGGAATGCAGTCCATGTGAATACACCTGAGACTGGCATCCGTTCATATCATAAATTATATTATACTCACTATTCAGCTGTGTGGAATGTTTTGCACCCTTAATTAACATAAAGCTTTGCAATATATGCGTTTTTTACATTCCTTTAAAGCTGGATTCACCTTTAACATCAGCCCTGTTTTCCACTTGGAAATTAATAATACTTTGTATCTGATTGTGCCAAAAGACATGAACATCAGGCTGTTTACATTCATTGGTTAATACACCAACATTAAAGTTGCCTTTCTAAAGTTTGTCATTTACATCTGATGTTTTGTGTATTGCTACAGAAGTGACTGCCATGCTGACATGTCAGCATTTTGCAAAACTAATACACTGAATATTTTGGTACTTTTTTACCACTTCCTCAGCTGGATTGTTTTGACTATGCAAAAGTCTTGAGCTATTCCTTGGTCCTTTTTCCTATTTCCAGGAAAATGAAACATGCACTAACATAAATAGTTATAAGGTACATAAGTAAAAAACTGAGTACAGTTCTAGCAAGCTGAAAGGTCAATATTTAGCCTGTGCAGCTTTGTTCTTTGGCACAATCTGAACTTTCTCAGATGAGCTTTCTTGTCATTTCTTTTTAAGAGTTTTCAGGTTCTCCAGGCTTCTTGAAGGACTTTCCAGAGCTCATCTTTGGATAGTGACTGCCTTTTGTTCTGTTATCTGACAAGATGATGCCACACTACTTCAGTAATCTTAAGGCCTGGGATTCTTCGCTCCATAACACTCCATAAGACTCAATGAGTTCTTGTGCCATTTAATATACTTCAGCTCCTTCCACTTGAACAGTTTTATGGCTTCAGTAAACAGTGTATGTATCAACCAAAGGTCGAAATGCATCTTTCATGTTCAGGATTTGTTTGCATTTCTTAAGGACGTCACTTTCAGATCATGTTCATCTGCTGTAAATGGTGTTTTGAGGCTTGATACTTCTTGTTTTGTCCTTCACTTTTCCAATTTCCTCAAATCTTTTAAGGATGCACTGTACTTCATGCCAAATTTTAAGCTAATAAGTCTTTGGGAATCACCGCATCACAAACATAATTTTTAATGTCTGCCAAACTGTGTTATTTTCAGTATCTTCTTAGATACAACTAAAGAAATAAGAAGAAAATTAAGTTTTTGTGACAGACTGCTAGTGAAGATGAGCCTGAAATACAATTTAATATTGATCCATTGTTAAGTTGTTTGTTATGTGTTGACACTACAGTAGTTCATCCCTTGAGTTAGATGCTTTTTTTTTAGATGATTCAGTTATTTATAGCTCAAAAATTACTTTAAAAAACAACAAAAAAAAGAACACATTGATAGACAGAAAATGTGGAAAAACATAGCCAAAAGGACAAAGAATTACCTCCACTTCAGCACCAGTTTGCAGATAAACAGCCCAGAATGTAACACCATTGCCATGTCAGATCACATAACACAACATAGAGCAGGTAACTTTTATACCAACTAAGCACACAGCTTATTAAACCAGCTACTGCAGGTGTAAGAAAAAAAAAATATGGGTGTGTGAATTTGTGAGTCTTAGAGATGTGAAAGATGGGAATATCTTTAAATGCAAAAGGCAGCAGTTAGCAGGCATGTGATAACAAAGAGAAAATACTCTGGTAACACTGTGGCTCTGTGAGGAGAAACAGCTGGTATTCAATCTATTGACACCAAGAGCAAAGCTCAACATAAGGAAATAAGGTGTAATTTATTTGTTTTGGAGTTAAAAAAAAATATGAATATATTGCAGCATCTTTGTTCGCATATAGCCTAAATTAAGTCTCAGCACTGTGTTATAGAGCACTGTGGAGGTTTATTTCTTTCCAATGAACAATTTACATTCTGTGCAGGAAAACAATCCTTTAATGGTGTCCTACATCACAGTGTGTTATAAGTGATTTGAGGTAGCACCTGCCTTAGCTGGAAGCTAGCAGCATTGCTCTCCAAAGGACGTGTAATGTAATTTTTGTGAACTGGGAGGCAATTTGGAGGTTTCAAAAACAATGTTTTCACTGCACATTAGAGATTACACCTGCCACGGCAGAGCACATGGTTGGGTTTGGACGCACAAGCATTAAAACACATGCACACACACAGAAATGGTCTTGTAATTTGAGGGTCATAGCGAGATAGCCATAATCACAGTACCGATTTCAGATAGATCATATGGCCCATTTAGATAGACAGAAAGATACAGATAAATAGTCAGTGTTCTTTCAAGCTACAATATACCAAACCTCCATTTCAGCTTTTTTCCATTCCCTCCATTCAAATGACACTGCTGAAACTGACATGCGCAAGCAAAATGTTAATCAAACAAACCCATTTCTCCTCAACAGCTAAACCAAACAAACGGGCTTCAACTTTCCTATTCAAGTCAGAATGACAGCGCAACACAACACAACAGCACTGAACGGAGCATTCTTTATTCAGAAAACGTCAGCCGTGTGCCATTCTGTTGAAAATATCAACTTCAGATGTTGAGGGGAGGAAAAAAAGACGGGCGTTTTGTCTGCCTTTGTTGGTTCGGGCTTGATATGCAGCGTGAGCCTTTCAAGCCATTTGTTAGACTCAATTTCTTCCTCTGTTACATCTGCAGATTACGTTTCAAGCAAACAACCAGCAACATGAAGGCACACAACTGCTATTATGGTGAGAGAATGACAACTTGCATAGGCAGAGTGCAAGAGAAACACAAGAAAAGGATGAAGAAAAACAGGTGATGTAAAGAAGGCTGGGAAGATTGGAAAGAGAAGAGGCAGAAGTGATGAGATATTACAGTGATGGGATGTATGCGTGTGTAAAATTGTAAATGCCTGCATGCAAGTTATGCAAATGAGAAATCTTTGATTCACTAGCCTTAAACATAAGCTCCCTCTTATTGTTTTCATTTCACTTAGCTGTCCTGCTTAGTTTTGTGCCTCTCCTGCAGTTTTTATGTTCATGAATTACTGGAGGGAATGTTTCAGCCTAACTCCAAACATCTGGCAGAGCCATACATTTGTTTCTAGATAATCTAAAGGATGACCTTTGAAGTGAAGCGTTTACAGTCTTATGGCTGCAAATTATTTTGAAAAAAAAACTAGCAGAAATTGCCAAAGTTCACCTATGTGGCAAACATAACTGGCTAGCTAGCCTAGCACACACTTGAGGTGCTGATGCTAGAAAACAGCTGTATTAGCTTAGTGATAGCTAGCTTTAATCCACCTCAGTTATCTTTTTAAAAGAGAAAAATAAAAGATAAAAAAATTACAATTTAAACAACAAAATGCCACGACCAACATAGGACTGTGGGTTTGACTAAGCTAGAAATATCTATTATTTGTTTTTGTTTTTTCCTTACTTACTTATTAGCTTGTTGGGCATCAAAACTGGAAAATAAAAACTTTTGTTTTACTGTATTTTGTGCATTTGTCATGTTAACAAGAACTCTACTTCTCTTCAAATAAGAAAAAAAGGTACACTAATGAAATAGTGGGGGGAATTGGCAAAAGTAAGCTAGTTAGCTTGTCTACTCTAAAAATATTCATCTGGTTAGCTAAGCGCTGCTGTCGGGCAAAAACCTCCTATGTCCAAAATTCGTGATTTTTGTTTTACTTCACAAATCAGTACTATTGGTCACCCTTTATGTCTGTCTGTTGTTTTACAAATATTTAACCAAAGATATATGATTAAAACACAATACAAAATTTGGTGACATTATGTCTGGTTATTACAAAACCATATAGTTTTTTCATTTTTTGAAAAATGAGTTTTGGAGATAGGAGGTTTGCGCCCAACAGCAGCATGAGGTAACATTCCACTCTCTGTAAGTGGAAAAGTTTCCCTAAATAAACTACAAAGCTGAAGGTTAATCCTGCCTGCTAATGAAATAGCAAATCTGACACATAGGAATCACTTTTTATACCACAGACATTTTGTCAGAAGAGGAAAAGCACAAATTAATAATGCTAATCATGGTAATATTTCACTTCTACTATTATGATGCTGTCTCACTGCAATATCCTGCTGGGACAGAGAGCCATTGTTAATGTTATTGATTACAATTGTGCTTTTCTTGGCTCAGTATGACAAGTCAAAATGCCAGCAGAGGAAAGGGGTAGGCTTTTGGAAAAACTGGCAGCTCAATCCCTTCTCAGTGGATGACATTTTGCCATCTGATATTGCCCAATTTGGGATTTTTCATTTGGAGAAATTGTATCTGGGAAATGTAATGAAGCAGAGTACCTTAATTCAAACATGTTCTCAACCTATAGAGAAGGAGCACTTTCAAATGGGTTTGTGTTTACCATAGTAACAATCACAAGCCCCTTTTTGTAGCTTACTTAAACTTTGAAAAACCTTTTTGACAGATCATTTTAAAAAGTGTTAGCTTTAAAGAAATGGATTGTCTGCAGCTATTAATATCAAAATTCTGTAAAACGTGCTATATGATGGAAATTATATTGAACCGAATTATTGAACTACCTCACCTTTTTGTTAGCTTGCTAATTTATTAGCCTTGATTGCATTTAGTTTAAGTTATTTTAAACATTTTTATTATGAGCTCATATGTTCCATGACATTTCATTTCATCCATGTGCTTAAACTTTGCAAAACTGAATGTCTACAGCATTTTTTATTATTATCTTTTTCTTTAATGTTTTTAATTTTCTCAATATACGCCATAGAGTTAAACTTTTATTCACCAGGAGCTCCCCCTAACATTGTTTGACACACATAGTTCACCTTGTATTACTTTAATAAAGAAAAATAAATAAATTGCAGTTAGTCAAGTTCATTTTCACTTTTAATATCTATGTTTCAGGTGAGGACCACAGTGAAGTTTGTAATCCTATTGGGTAACACATGCAGAGTTTCAAGTGTCCGTTGATGTCTTTCAGATTAGATTCAAGAGACAATCATTTAAACCCAAATTTATTTTCAATTTATCTGCTCCTTCGCCATATTTCAATGACTATTGCTCTTCCTTTCTATTTCAAATAAACAGTGTCAACCAAAACTTGGGCATGAATTATGTCACCTTGATCTTGCTATCTGACTGGACAAGTTGTGGTTGAAAGATAATCTTGCACATTTAAGAATCAGATATTAGTTGTGATGTGATCTCACCCAGTGTGACATGTTTGCTGTGAAACTCAAATATGTTGTTTTTATTCTCTCAGGTTGAGAAGCATGTAAGAAAATCCTCAATTCCAGCAAAAGTGAAATCTTGTTCCTTATTCCATAGCTCTACATGCCACGAGTGTGTACACTTCAGTAAGGGGGTTTACTCTCCAAAGAGCAGCAGACTGCTGACAAGCTCAGTATTCATGCTTTTCCAAGCTTCCCAGCAGCATGCTGCTTTAACCTAGATCGCCATCTAGTGATCAAATGTCGTAGAGCTCAAAAGATTATCCCACTTTTAATGTTTTGTTTGCATGTTTTAGACTTAAATGATAAAATTTGCTTATACTCCAACATCATAATGAGGATCAACAAGCTCTCATTTCTTGTGGTGATAATTTCTAGTAACAAACATTAATTTTTTTGCAAATCTCTGCTTCATTATACCTAATTTTGTATATATATATATATATATATATATATATATATAAAAGAGTTATTTTATTTATTTATTAATGTAATTTTGACTGGAGCAGCTGAAGCAGCTTGTTTATCGTTATTATTACAATTATCAGTTGTGCTGCATTTCAAGTTCATCTGGTATCTTTTTAAAGTTCTTATACAGTTCAGTCTTGTTTTGGAATTTTTGAACAGACAGGATCTTAAAGGTTCAGGCTGAAATAAATGCTACCTAACTCAAAGCTCATTTTGGTTATTGCCTTGTTTTAGCTCTAAACTGCACTCTTGGTACTCTAACCCTAACCTTAACACCTTAAAAACCATGCTTAACCTCTTGGAAAAATCCAACTTCTTCTTCTTTTTTTTTTTTTTAAAAAAAAAAGCTATCAGATTTTAAGTTAAAACACTTAAAATTACATATTTTTTTCTGAAATAAAATCAGAGGGCCAATGTAAGCAATATAAACTTATTATGAAAAAAACAGATGTTCAGTCAAGTGTATGAACATATGCCTCCGCTGTGTTTTTGTGCTTACCCAGCTATCACTTTGCATGTGTGTATGTATGCGACTTTATGTGTGTGTGCAGACAGCATGCACCTCACCTCTCTATAATGAAATCATGCGGGTCAGTGAGGCCGGCGTGGTTCGGGCAGGTCACCCAACAGATCGGAACTAAGCTGCTTTGACCCGGCCTGGTACTGCATGCCAAACAAACACACACCATTCACAGTACGTACCGCACAATAGAACCTCTGTGCACGGGGAAGGGTGTGTGATAACGATTAAAAAGGAGAGTAGAAACTGTTACACAAGACGAAAGGAGCAGATTAGCAATTCAGCGACCCATGTAGACAATTTTCTTTTCATTTTGCAACAAAACTATTTGACAATCTCCTTAAAAAACAGAAAAAAGGTCTGAAAAATTACATCAGAATATTAAAACCAACAATAGAAGTGATCAAAGTTGCAGTTGACTGTAAACACTGAAACGCTGTGTTAGATTACAGTACAGCAAGTAAGCTTGCAGAGAAAGCTTTAATCACTTCGCTTCCATTAGCTGCTGCTCGTATCGCCCAAGGACTTCAATTGGAATTAAATTAAACAGTGGAAATGTAAATATTGACAACATGTGCGTAATTATTTGTTCCACAAGCAAGAAAATCAGAAAATTATTATTGCAGCATTGTGTTTATATGAAAAAAGAAATACTTCAATTTTCCAATAATAAAAATGCAAATAATGCTACAGAGCACACACAAATAATAATGATAGTAATAACATAGTAGCAATAAAAATGGAAAAATTTTGTGAAACCATTTTTTTTTTTTTAAGTTTACACCCTTCCCTTCCCAACATCCACCTGTGAACTTTACATTTTAATATTTCAACACGTTAGAGGTCAAAGGTCAACAACTTCAAGACGGCAGTTCTCCGAAAGCTGTTGCTTTTTCTGAGAGGATAATCAATTACCAGAAGACTGATCTCTGCCATCGTGTCCCTGCTCATTCCCACTCCTTCAGATCAGCCAGGTCTCCCATAAATTTGAATGTAAAACAAGCTCACCAGCGCAGGGTTAAACACGTAATTAGCCACGACAAGCGAATATGAGGAGCAGACTTAGTCAGGAAGAGGGCTATGGTAATGCATGAGACTTTGCAGCCCTGCAAGGCACCGAGACGGGACGCGGGAAGGGGAGGGCGCACGAGGAAGATTTTAGATGCAGATATTAGAATTGCAATTGTCTGCTGCATAACGGGGCGCCGGTCTGGAAATTGACTTTTTCATTATTCACTTAGTACAATAATTAAATATTCAATGCCCTGGGTTGGTGAAGCTACTGAAGCACACCGATGATATTTAACTGGGCCTGACAGATGTTTTAAATAATGTTTATTTATCAATACTAATATAAACTACCCTAAAGTGTCACTCTCCTGTGACCTGCCTCAGATTTTTGCAGGCTTTGCCTCACTTACTCTCATCCAAAAGTAAGAAGACCAAAAAAAAGAAAAAAAAAAAAAAAATTCTGGCAATTAAAGAAAGTTTACTTTTCTGATCTGATTGGGTGTTTCCCAGTTTGAAACACAGAATTAGCGATGAGCTCCTCACATCACAGCGGCCTTGTTTGTCCAGATGCAACAACGACCCAAATGTATAAATTAATAAAATGAATACACGAGCAAACGCTAAATAAATATCCACACAAGTGAATTAATACATAAACACGTAGCTATATTTATTCATTATCGCCATAGCAACACATCGACCCAAACAGAACTGAGAGGGGGGAAAAAAATATTATTATGCAATAATTAGACTTCCATCCGCTTTCCATTGCCTATTACCAAACATGAAATATTCTTTGTATTTACATCTGAAAATGTCAATCCCATTCAATATCACAGCATGATTTGCAAGTCATGCAGCTGGAATGACCCATCGAGGGAGAGGATAAAAAGGCAAAAAGGAAAGAGATTTTGCTTCTTTACAAGTCTGGCCAGAACAAGGCAAGAACAAAATGTTCAGTGCATAAGAGGAGAGGCAGGGCAGAAAAAAATTTAAAAGAGAAATCTCAACAAACAACTTGGTTTAAAGTCATCCACAACATCACTCTTGTAGGTAAGTATTCCTTTATCTCTACTTATTTTATGGTTTTCTTACTGGAGCATGTTTATGAATATGTTTTAGCTGTTCAGGCATCTTTTCTGGCTCTGAAACTGCAAAATCAACCGCTTTGAACTTCCATGTGCACCCAAAGTTCAGCCGCAGGGTCACGCTCAGCCTTTCTAACCGATCCACTCTGATCAACGCATCCACTCCAAGAGGCAAACAACATGCAAGTGGACCCAAACTCTCAGCAGTGGAACAATATGCTTCCTTTGGATCTTTAGCAACCATTTGCATTGGCAACAGGTAGCAGGCTCTCAACGGGAGCCCGGATGTCTGTTTAGAAATTCATCTTCTCCTTCACATCAGAGGTCTCTAACAGGCTCAACAAGGGAGAACAGGGGGGTACAAAGTGCTAAAGTGCTTTTGTTGACAGGCTCCAACAACTTATAGCGATCCTTCATTGCTGCGTTTGATGGACATCTGAGCACCACTTGTGAAAGTGTGGGGGATGGTGAGGACAGGGTGGCATGAGGGGGAAGAGGAGGGGGGAGGTTGGGGGTGTGTGTATGTGTGACAGGGTGGGGTGGTGCATGGGGTGTCAACACAGGGACTGATGGAGTGTGCGCTAAAGCACTGTATTGAAAAAAATAAACAAATCAGAAACAATTAAGTGTGAACTCTCATGGAATATTCATTGGCGAGCAGCCTTTGCATGACAAGCCATCATGCCACCTCCAGTCCATTTTTTTTTTTTCTCCACTCCATGTCCTACACACATGGAGATGTGCCTGCCACTTAAATCAAATTAGTCATTAGCAAATTGAATCAACAATTAGAGCAAAAGAGCTACATGGCATTAGCATCAGTTCAGTCATATTTGTCAACCTATCAGAGCAACCTCTGAAGTAGTTTTTCCTGCGGTCTAACTCCACTCCGGTGCGTTCAAAGTCAAGGCTGTAGCTCTGGGCTTTAGGCCCCTCGGTTGCTTTTCTGCCAGGGTCACCTAGCATCACTGCAGCTTCAGCAGACCACTTCTTTTTTTTTTTTAAATTTGCCAAACTACATTTGTTTTGTTTGCTGGCTCTTTGATGGATCCGGTGACTGCCCCGATCTACCCTCTTTCTGCCTCTTCTGGATTATTTGTATCGACATTTCTCACTCCTCTCCAACACAGCTTTTAGTTAGAGGCTGTCAAAAACATTGCTGCCGGATATGGAAGTATCCTCATTATGCAAATGCTGGGTTCCACTGATGGCATGTTCTGTTTTTATAAATTGCATCCTCTTGTCAGAAGTCAAATTGTATTTGAGTAACTTCAGAGAAATTGTCACTAAGATTTCAATTTAGTTTGCCTGCAATGCCACCATCAATTTAATCAGAACAAACATGGACATGTGTTTATTTCTTTGCAAACTGCAACATGATTGTGCTGTTGTGGGGAAAGCCTTTTCCACAATCACACTATTATATAAGAACATCTTGTGCAAAATTTTAAATAATGAAAGCAAAAACAAAAAGTTCATCTTTTTAATAAAATATGATAAACAGCAGTGGTTAGTTATGAAGAGCATTGATGGGGCATCCTCTGAGGAAATATTAATAGTCATGTTAAATTAGAGGTAACAAGATAACGCATTTAGAAGTGATCCCCTGTCTGATCACTCGCATGAATAATTTCATAATTGTGGATTAGCTTTTGTATCTAATTTGTAAGCTTTCTTCAAAACCAACTCCTCGCAGGCATCGCTGCGAATCAGGATCACTACAAAGTTTATGAATAAAAATCTAATCACAGCTTTAAAGTTTAGAACAACAAGGGACTTCTGCTTCTGTTTCCCAAATAAACTCTATTACAAGTTTTAAAATGTGGAATTAAATATTAAACATCCCTTCATTTCCATTTAAGGTCTGGAAAATACTTCCTATATTTCTTTAATCCTCCAAACAAAAATGGTTCCTGCGAGATTTTGGAAACTTGATTCTGAAAGTAATATTTGTTGGTTATCTAAGAGAACTAATGCTGAAGCTGCACATTTAAACCAAATATGGTGTTGTTTGGATGTTGCACGGCTTCTGGTCTGTGGATATCTCTGCCAGAATGGGTCAATAGAAATCAATTTTCAGAGATGGGATGGAAGCAAAACTTCCTTTAACAATTCTCCTCCATGAATTAGAAATCATGCATAAAGCATCGAAGAGTTTGACTTTGCAGCTTCTTGGAGTTTATCCGTTTACACCTACACCCGTCTCCATGGCCTCAAACCAACATGGTTTTTCCACCGGCCTCACTTACAGGCCTCCATCAAAGTGGAACTACATTCAAGTGCCCTCAAATTGAAAAAACATACATCAAAGTGACAAGAAAAACTCTCTCAGTTTGATTCAAATTGGCAAAATCCAACTCTGTAGCCCTCTACTCTCCATCATTGTTACAGTGGTGAAAAGTGTGACGCCTTAAATCTCTGACAGCAACATAAATTAATGGCGGCTGGCTACCACTGTTGACAAGCCAAAGACAAAAAGAAAAAAAAAAAGAGGAAAGATAGAGAGAAAAAAAGAGGAGAAAGTGAGAAAAAACGTCAGGGTCGATTTTAATATTCATGAATTTTCTACCAGCTCAGTTCAGCAGTTTCGATTAAGCATTAATTAGGAGCCAGAGGGGAAACCAAACAAAAATAAGGAGCTGAATGACTAATGAAGGTGGTGGAGATGTGGGTAGACTGCCATGCCACTAATGGTTCAGTGTTATGGGTGCTACATGGGCAGGAGTGCCAGTGATGTGGGCGGCTAGACGCACCTCTGCCCACACCAGAGATCACACTCGGAGAGAGAGAAAAAAAAAAAACAAAAAAAAAACACTCTGGCCATGGAAGAATAATGCTCGGCTGGAAAAAAAGCGAGCAACCGCTGCTTCCTATGTAGCCTCCCAACTTCACATTTGGGTGGGAAAGGGAGGTGTGTGTGTGTGTGTGTGTGTGTGTGTGTGTGTGGGGGGGGGGGGGGGGGGGGGGGGTGTTTCATGTGTTTGGTTTAAGCCTTGCATGCTCCTTTGGGTGATGGAGAATTTCTGCAAACATTTTGCAAACCAGCTGGGAAAACTTAAAAACATGCATGTTGAAGTCAACTTATACGGAGATGAGGGGTTTCCATGCAGGAGTGGCGACACATGGTTATTTATGCATATTGTGCATTTTTTCTTCACTTAAATTGTTTCCTTGAAACAAAAAGTTGTTCTACAGTTTGAGGCCGTGACCATTTGGATATGTTTTATGTTTTTAAAAAACAGTATCTATAAATACAGTCTGTATAATTTATCTTTATCCATTCCTTGAAAGGATTAGCAAAGAAACATATGTAAAGACTTGTGTTTAATGATTTAAAGATAATGCTAAATTTTATTTATACATACCTTTCTAAAAGTCTAATTTCAGTGGCGAATCATTGCACAATAAAAATATAGTAATTTTAAACCAAAATGGACAAATCAAATGCTAAAAATACAACAAAAAACATAATTCATCCACATTAAATTTAATTATTTTGATTATGTTCACTACAACTGAGGTTTTCTTAAATACTGTTTTTATGAGTACAGTCACTAATTTAAACTGACCCCTTAAAATATGATTTATAAGACAATACTAATACGAGTGTGTATGCTCAAGAAAACTTGGTTGCAAATAAATAAAATCTGCTGAAAATAACAGCCAACAGAATTTTAGGTATTTTTCGTGGGAATAAGTCAAGATTAAACCTAAAAATTGTGGTTAGCAGTGGACATTTAAAAATGCATTGCAGTATTAATAACAATTAAATTAACAAAAAATGCTTTTATGAAGCAATTTTATGTGTATATAGAGATATCTTTGTATAGAATTTGTGTGAAATGACAAAATAATTTATACCATCAAATATTTTTCTTATATGAAAGAATTTTAAGAGTAACCATTTTCCTCTGTCTGTGATCATGCAAGATATCAGAATATTTAATGAAATTGTAATAAAAATCTTAAATTATAATACAACTCTGCTGTTATTTTTTTAACTAAATAAAAGTGCCTATGGGTTTTATTCAGTGTGTCACTAATGTGAACCTTAATTATGAGTGTACTTCATGCGTTTACAAGACTACAATGTATATGTATGACTGCTTTGGAGTTGAATATATTTGTCAAATATGAATAAACAGCATAAATATGAATATGGCATAAAATTTTCATTCATTATTGTCATGATTCCAAAATGTCAGCGAGGGCACAATTTACATCCTATAAATATTTTCTTCTTAATTATTTTTATGTCTGTAAATTATTAAAGAAAAACATAAAACCTGCTATAAAATAGGATTTGTTGCTGGTTTTCTGTTTTCATTGGCATGATCACAGGGAGGAAATAAAACCCACAGGATCAGAGAAAGAGGACAGAAAAAGAAGAAAAAAATGGTTATCTTTTCTTTTATCTGTTTGAGAAAGGGCTTTGCAGTCTCCTCTCCCAGTAAAACAAGGATAAAGGGAACAGGGAAAAAAATAAATGATATTGTTACAGGGGAATTATCCTTAAGCCTGCCCATGATATTTGAATTGTATTGGTGAATTGTAATCAGGTATTTTAGCTTAGCGGCGCTGCTCTCCGTGTTGAACGCCTACCATCTGGTATTGGACGACAGTGTGACAGACAGAGGGCTAGAGCAAGACGAGAGGGAGGTGGTGGTGGTGGTGGGGGGGTCTGAGAGACCGAGAGGAAGCTGTTATCCAACTGAAAAGCCTGCCGACTTTAGTTTCTCAATCTCTAAATCTACACATTGTAATGTAAGTCCACAGACAGGAAGCCCAGAGCAAACACTGTTTGTATGACCAGATATAGGCTGGAGATCCCTTCCAATCATGAGAGGCCAGTTGGCTACGATGGGGCTTTGTTCACTCCGGGTAGGTGAGGAAATAAAGCAACAAATATTGGGGAGGGGGGGGGGGTCATACTTCTAGATCTCTCAAAACTATTCTGTTTTTATTATTTGGTTTTCTGAATTCACAGCTTAAGATAAATATTCTGTAATATGGTTTATAATTAGAGATTTTTTTATTTATTTACTATGGGCAGAATGAGGAAGAACCTGTTTGTGCTGTTACTATGTAATGAAGTACAGTTTTCTTCATCTACCTATTAAATATATCATAATAAGAGTCAATAATAAAACAGGAATTAGAACAAGTTCAGGGAACAGTATAGAAGCGTAATCTAAAGACTTATTTTCTTGCATAAATGTTGAGTTGTGTTTACATACATTTCCATTCCTGGTTACTCTGAGTTTCAGTGTCTATTTGTTTAGGTTTAGGCATCGTATATATTATACATATATAATCAAATGGAAATTGTTCCTTATTTTGAACCTCTGTTTAAATTTATAAATAGTCTTGCCTGGATTTACTGCAAAAAATATGGTTCTTACATCAATACAATTAGACAAAATGTGAAATATTTACATGTCAAATTTCAATAAATCTTCAGTACAGTAAATTCCTAAATTCAACAAGTTGAAATTGGACCTTAATAATTCAGATTCTAATAGATTTACAAAAGCTAAAATGGTTACTAATAACATAGATTAATAACAGTGACTCAATAACATAATTAGGTGTTTAGCTTGTACTGCAATAATTGTGTTGATAAGAAAATACATTTGTCACCATTTTTGTTGTATGTGTGGAAACGGAAATTTTGCATTTGTTGGTTGATTCAGAAATTCAGCATAAATAATGTCCTAAATATTCTAAACATAGATATTCAAGCACACAACATGTCTCTTACACAGAGAAGAAAACTAAGAGAAAGAGGCTCACATGGGGATGGTTGATTTGACCTCAACCTGTTCAAATTAAAATGTCTGACTCATCACCTTTGATTGTTAGTGCCCTTAAACTGCGTCAGTGCTTCTCAAGTGATACAGTCCATAGAGATCTTTGTTTGCCTCTGTTGCAGGGAAGTTTCTATTGTAACAGCATGCATTAAAAGCGATATCACCCAAATTCTGTGCGTACCCCTTAATTTTCTCAGTTGCACAATGTTGTGTTGCATCACCTCAACAAACACTTTCTGTTTGGTCCTATGTCATCGAACCTAAACAAAACATCAGATGACCCTTTTATTTATCTGGTCAAGCACAAACAATAACACTGATTATCAGCAACAGCTGCGGGTGAGGATGTGCACCCTAACAATTAACAAAGAGAGGTGTGTGTATATGTGTGTGTAAAATGAAGCGGTGGAGGGGTGGGGGTGAAGTTTTTCTTTTCTTTCTCTGGCTCACCACCTATCACAATTCATTACCACAAATTAGGGTTCAATAAAATTGCTATTCAGAGCTAATTAGAAGTTGAGTTTGTGGTGGCAAGGTCGGGGAGGAAAGGGGGGGGAGGTGGTGGTGCTTGGAGGGTTGGAGGGTGAGGTAGGAGGTGGTGGTGAGGGTGGGGGTTTGCTTTCGACATGTCTTCATGACCCAAACCAACAAATTGAAGGTCTGCAGCTGGGGCAAGTGAAGTGAGACTCTGACCGTGCCCTCCCCACTTCCCTCACTCACAACATATGAAGACCCATACAAAAAGCACCCCCCCCCCCCCCCCCTTTCACCTGCTGAGTTGGAAGTCGCTCCAAATTAAGCAAATTATTTGATGCCTCTCTCCTTTTCATTCTCAATTTCTACTTCACAAAAAGTGGAGTAAAAGCAACAAACGGTGATCTTTCATAAGGACGGTGACTAATAAGGTTACATCTCTGAGAAAGCGTGTATGTGTGAGTGGCTAATTCTTAAATATGTGCACCAAGCTGAAGAAGGGTTGTCTCCCATTAATTAACACTTTCCCGACAAAGCAGATCTTTGCATTTGAAAAGGAGCAAAATATTTGTCAGGTTGACAAAATTTGCCTTGAAGCAGATACTTTCAATTAAAACACACCACCCAGATTCCTCTCTGTATTTGTATTGTTATTTATTAGTTTAGTTGTTTAAAATTACAACACATTTTCACTTTTCTGCAAAACAGCATTTTTACCGAAATAATGCTAAATGTACTTTTTATTTAATTAGAAATACATTTCTTGATTTGAAACAATTAACTATCATCCTGTTAGCCTGTCATTCATCACTGTTAAGATCACCTTCTTCAGTCGAGCACAGAGTAATAAAACAATATTTAAGATGCATCTACATAACCTGCAAAAGAAGTTTAACCTCTTCTAATCTTAAAAAAAAAAAAATTATGATTATTGTTATTTATGATCAAGGTTTTTTATTGGTCCTACTACTGGTTGGTATACTCCTTATACCTCTCATGACAATGTTTTTTTCAGTTTCTTTGTAGAATTAGCTTGTTTTATCTGTAAAAGTTAATTAATTAAACTGCATACAGCAAAATATGGACTTGCAAACATGACTCATTTGCATAAAAAGGGCAATATTTCCTCTGAAGTAGACAAAAGGAGGAAAAACAAACCATAAGATGTTATATTATGTCGATAATAAGGTTGACACTGCACTAATTACTGTGGATTGTTATAAAGAATAAATAAATGAATATAAATTCATTTAAGCTATTGTGACATTCTTACATGTAATGTTTTCTCATTAATTTTCTTCAAATAATAGATAAAAACTAAATATGCATTTCAGTTATTTCTTCTTGTCTAAAAACAATATGTGAGTTCTGATTAAATATGGCAGCAATAAAAATACACGAAGAGGAAAAGCATGTACCTGTAGCATGGGCTAATATAGTTTTCATTTGGGTAATTAGTGAAATAAGCTAAATGTATTATAAAAAGCGATTCATATTTGAAGGGAAATTTGTGTCCACATCTTTTAAATAAGATGTAATGTCTCTTAATTTTATTTTTTTATGGTAAATTTAAAGAAAATTTACCTTTTCTCTTCTTCATTGCATCACCAAATGAAAAAGTACCATCAAGCTGAGACTCTGCAAATCTGAAAAAAAGCAACATAATAGTTAGCCAAGTATAGATTATCCCTTTACTAATAATAAAGTAAATAAACAAATATTGCAATAAGGCAGGACTAATTTTCACCTTTTAAATTACGATTAGTGTAGTAAATGGTTGTTATAAATCTGCCTAAAATCTTTAGCTAGGTTTTTGACTATTGATACTCAGCTAATTTTAGCTTTAGCATGCTAACTGTACTGTCAAAAAATGTAGTAAAGCCATTTTATGATGAATTTTAAAAAGCAAGCATGTAGTTTTGTGTCATCTATGTTTTGCTATTTAAAATATAATTCCTTGGGATAACCAGAGCTAATAGGTTTGAAAAATTGGCGTGATAGAAACAGAAGAGGTGCTGGGATGTTAGCAAGTTGTATAAATGCAAAAAAATTCGATACTAAAACTAGCACCCAAATAAAAAGAGAATGAAAAATATATAAAAGTCATGACAGAGAAGTTAAATATCTTTCATCTGTTCACTCTCCAGCCCAGCTTTGGCTCCAGTTAGTGACATTCAGCTGCTCTGCTGAACCTGTCAGCTTTAACTTCACTTTTTCTCTCTTATGGCTGTTTGTGCCCTGCATCCTCCTCCTCTTCCTCTTGTGTCCTGCAGCTGTCTGCGTGCAACTCTGGCTACGGCCCCAGCGCCACTGCAGGGGCCGTGTGAACTAGCCAGTCCGGTCACCTCGCATCAGTGTCGGGCTGGAATGTGCCGTGGCCCTGGCCCCGGTCAGGGACACCACTCTGGGGGGTAGAAGGGGGGAGGGTTGCCGCTGTGGTAGTGGAGGTTGTCGACTGAGCAGGTGCTTGGTTAGGAAGTGGGTGGTGGGGGATAATGTTGATGTCACGTCCCTGCCACCCATTGTGGTTGGGGGGGACATGGACACCAAGGGACACAGAGAGCCTTTGGGTGTGCCTCTCAAGGGGTCATTGTGCTAGATCAGAATCACACTGAGGCTTTACTTATTAAGTGCCTTTCTGTGCACCCAATGGTTACCCAGCAATACACGTCAACTAAACCTGTTCTCTTGCACAAAAAGAACCCAGTAAAGAGATACGGACCAGCTATTGAGACAGCCACTCTGCTGTTGTGTTTGTCCCTACTACCTGCCACTATGAACAAATATGGCACATGATACTAGAGGTGTCGCATTCCTTCCTCCACTCCTTGTTGAAAGAAGTCCTTTACACACCAAACAGAGCATCGCAGACTCTCTGATCAGCAATTATGCACTTTAGAGGTATTAAATACTGCTGAGAGGGGAAAAGGGGCCTCTAGGGACCACTGGCAGTTCGTAAATACACTTCTCTCTGCAAAATGAAAGGAGGAGACCTGCCATTTGTAGACATTATTCATGCATTAAATGTAATGTCTGTGTAAAACAATTATGTCTTGTACATTTCAGTTTTATTTACTTGCTGCATCTTGTTGTTTTCTGCAATGTGGTGTGTGTGCATAGAGGATGACAACTCTCCTAATTTATTAGCTGAATGTGTGTGTGGACCCATTTATGCTTATGAGTTACATTTGCTGCTTTGTATCTATATTTACCATCAGCCCAGGTCAGAGATCACCCATTTCTAAATGGTGAACTGGCATGAAAGATTATCATCAATTAATATGCCATAATAACTGGGTTCACTTTCATATCTGCTATATGAATTTGTCTTTTAAAGTGATCTGGTTTGGCAACCCAGCTGCCTCTTCTGTAATGTATGCTAATGTGAGCAAAAACACTTTAGATAGTCTCTGAGGAATAAGAAGTATCTGCTTTATACCAGCATCACATTTCTTTCTCTTTTTTTTTTTTTTTTTTTTGACGTTGAGAAAAGTTCTTTAGCAGCCAGTATGTTTCACCAACTTTCATATGTATTCCTTTCATATTGTTTTCCCAAAGTTGTCTCTGTGAGCAGAGCCTAGTGAGTAGCCAGAAAGCCCATTATTCAAAACTAAGGTCTTGACACCAGTTTATGCCTGAATTGCATTAACTTGCGTGGAACTTGACTCCAGCATCGAAAAGAAACTGTTAAAATTAATCCCCAAACTCTGGAGGGTCTCTGCCAGCATTGGCTCTGGACAACATCCTTTGATATGTTTTTTCCATGAGCCTAATTTACTCACAAAGCTACTCTGAATTAACAAGAAATATGTCAGATGAAAGACAAATAATGCTACACTAAAATAAGTACATTTGAGTGACTTTTTCTTTCTCTTTTTTTTTTATTTAAGCAGCAGAACAATTCCCAAACACTGGGCAGTTGCTGAAAATCTTATTTTGCACAAAATGAATTAATTACGTATTTTTAGTATAGCTTCTCAGGATTAAAAAAAAACAAACATATAAGAATGAAAATGTTGTAGCCAGTTGCTACAGCAGAATAAAATGTTTGCATTTTTTTATTTATTTTTTTTTTTTTTATTTCTGCAAATCACAGAAATATATGATGTCAAGATTTCTGGGACTGGTATGTGACCACATTGGTCACATCCTCATTCTTTCTCAGCAGCTTTTGGGGTTGTGAAATGTTGCTTTGTTTTTAAGCCAAGCCACCTATCCTAACCAAGTACTGTAGTTTGGTGCCTTTTAGGACTTTTAATATTTTAACTTAAAAATAACAAACCAAAAATAATTTTGCAGCACATTCCTCCATCACCCCTCCAACCTCCATATGCCAACTAATGAAGAGTATATAACATTTTACTAAAGTACACATTTTAAAATTATTTGTCAAACAGTTAATGGCAAAACTGACAGAATAAAAATAGTTAAATATAAAATTGTCCAAATGAAACTTAAAATGTGTGTCTGGGTGGAGGTTAGCAGCACAGGAGCACCACAAAGGACTGTACTTTCTCAATTTCTCTTCACACTGTACGCCTCGGACTTCCAATACAACTTTGAGTTCTCTCATCTACAGAAATACTTCAACTCTGGCAACTCTACAGTTGTGTGGTATATCAGTGATGGACAAGAAGCTGAGGACAAAGAACTGGTCAGTCAGTTTTCATCTTTAACACAAACAAAACAAAAGAGATGATTGTTGACTTCAGGAGGAACAGGAGTAAACAAAGCACTGTTTATTTCCTGGGGAAGAGGTGAAGGCCATGGAGGAATACAAATACCTTGGAGTTCAGCTAGACCAATGATTCACAGCTCCGGTCCTCCGGTCCTCAAGACCCACTGTCCTGCAACTTTAAATGTTTTCCTGCTTCAACACACTTAAACTCAAATTAATGGCTCAATAGTAGACTTGTGCAGAGCTTGTATATTACAATATCACACAGGAAGTGGAAAAATATCAATAGACAAACAACAAAATTAACCTTCAAGCCTTTTTTCAGCTTATGACATTAAGAAGGAAAGTGTTTGATGAATTTTTTTTTTCACATAAATTCAAATAGCCATTCTACACTGCAGGAATACTCCATAGGAAAGAACTGCCTTGGGGCAGGAAACATATGAAAGGATTTGGTTCCGAATTTTACGGTCATTGTTAGGTTGACTTGATGCATTTCAAGTTGTGTTTAAATCCTTCGTCCAACATTTTATTTATCTATTAACCAGGATAAAGGATGAAGCCATCAAACAGTGTGGATGAGTTTGTAATTGTCACTTCAAGACAAACATACTTTGCACTCGAATCTGTTGTAGGAGAGCTTCAACAGTTGGTGAAAGAGCTGCAGGATTACCATGATCAGTTCCAGGTGTACTTCAGGATATTTAGTGGTTCAATTTGATACCAAGCACAATAAGGAAGGCCAACAATTTCTGTGATCCAGTTAACCTTGTTTTCTTGATTCTGTTTGTCTAGAAGGTCTTAATTCTGCAAAACAAAAGTGAATCAGTTTAGCTTTTGTGTGTATGGTGGCTCTAAGCATTCAAACAACACTTAAAAAGCATTTAATTGCCCTGAAAAAAGCGGATATTGAACCTCTTCTGAAAACTTTTATAGTAGATTTAAACTCCAGCGCCTACCAACAAAACATTGCATTTTATTAATCTTTGAAAAAGTGACAATATTGGATGAAAAATGAGTGAGGTGTTACATTATCAGCACAGTTTTCGTGACATTCGGATGAATTCCAGGACTGACTCATTCTAAATTAAGACAGCTCCGAACCAGGTGTAGGGTGTTTAGATTCGGGCCAATTTCAGCTCAGAAATGGCCAAAAGTTTGGTTGACACAGCCTGTGTGGAGTAACCTGAAGTTGGGCAAGACACAGGCCTAAATCAGGTTCAGCACACATATTTGTGTCAGGTGATCTACTCTAGAAATGTTCAATGTACAATGAAAACGATAAATTTTAATAGAATTCAGTTCAAATAACTTCTTCTGATAGTTAACTTAATGTGGAAGAAAATAACAGCTCTAGAGTATAAAACAAACTTCTGTCCTAGATTTAGAGACTATAGCTGTTGAGTCGCGAGGCTTCTCAAACGTGTACTCTGCAGTTAGTGCACTCCAGCTGCACAGTTGCTGAAGCACCCTGGGCGAGAGCGCTTAAAGGACGGCGTGAGTGATGCAGTGCCTCAGCACGAGTGGCGGTGAGGAGAGAGGAAGTGACAGCAGACAGTTGCTGCTCACTGTGGCAGGCTGGCAGTGTCACACCTGGCAGCTGTCAATCACTGCGCTCCCGAAACACCTCGCTCCCTGATATCGCCGGGGCGGCCGCCAAACATGCCTTGAGTAGTGTCATCCATCCACACATGAGTGCTGGCTCACTCTGACTGAGCTCATCCTGTCACTGCAAGTCAGAGAGAAGCAGAGAAAGAGGGAAGAGGGAGGGAAGCATCCATCTATTTACATATGGAAAGGTCACAAATAGCCTGCAGGCACTGTGCTAATTAGTGAATGTGGCAAAAAAAAAAAGAAAAAAAAAAAACTCCAAAGATAAATTGAAAGACAAAAATGGAGAGTTATCTAAGTATGTTGGTGTAATGAAAGTGGGAATAAGGTGAATGAAAGGGGAAAGGAAGTGGATGAAACTCACAAACGACAGCTAATAATGGTCTCATTTAAATTTGAATTTCTCAAATGGTCTGTACAGACTTGGCTCTTAGCGAATCATCGATACAAGTGGTTAAAGTGGCTGACCTCCTGTGGTCTTTGCGAAGTAGTGTGTAGCTTTAGCTTGGTAGTTAGCCTGGACTGCATTAGCAGACACTGACCATATGATGGTGTTCAGATGACCGGGCGTGGGTGATCTCCCATAGCCAGATAAGCAAATCAACCTTTATAATTCATTGTGACAAGCTGACATGGAAAATGAGTGTAAAATTTTATACTTACATGAATTTTTGTGTCAGATCACCGTCTGTGCAGTTGTTTATCTGCCCAGCCATAGCCGAGGGCTCCTTTCTCCGTGGGCGCTTCATGGACTTTGTTTCCAGGCCTTCAGACACATCGCCCTTCGCCCTGGTGAATTTGCTGATTAATTTTGGATGCTCCCCTTAATTAACACCCCAAAGGAAAGTGTAGATTTCCTAACCCGCCTTTGCTGCAGAACAAACAAAATGAGAGACTGAAGAAAGATGACCTCAGGGAGACAGACATGTTGATGTCCAAAATGACATTACAGGAGCAATGTGAAGGCGGCATGACACTGGCCCGGACCTGGACCTGGGCGATGCCTCGGGAGCTCCCGGGCCTTTTAATCAGTGGCTGGAAACGAGCTCCCCATTAGTCTCATTTCATTTGCTTTAGCGTCGGTAGAGAAGCAGGCCTCGCATGATGCCACCCGACGCTTGAAACATGCTGCGCTTGTGCCAGTGCTGGTGCCGCCTCCGGCCCACGGTCATTAATTGGTGCCACTCTCTTACTTCCAGTGAAATTGGCAGATGACGGACAGGGGCGAAATAAAAAATGTGAGTTCTTTCTCCCTTTTTTTTACCCCACCTCCCCTTTTACCAACATCAGAGTGGATTTCACTAATTGGGTTGAATGGCGCCCATCTCGTCTTGTGACAGCCAAGCAGGATGCATGAGAAGCTGCGGGCAGCTTGGAGAGCTCTCACCCTGCCATGCCAGCTCTGAAGACACGCCGGCAGGAAGGGAGGGGGAGGCGAAGTTGAGAAAGACACACTGAGACAAAAGAGCACAGCTAAGAGATTGCACGCTCACTTTTCAGAGACCTTGAACAAACAAACTTGCACTTTGTCTCGCTGAGGGCAAGAGAATACGCACATCATTGCTCAACCAGAGGGTAGCAAATCAGTTCAGGAAAACACGAGGGGTAAAGTCCTCTGAGACTTTCCCTGCCTCCTTGGCCTGTGCATAATAGAGTACATCAATTTCAATGGGTAATAAAAAGGTTTATCGCAACGCAAATGGCAATATAAAGGGGTAGGAATGTGGAAAGAATTTAAATGATCACCTAAATCAGCCAACATGCCATTTTTTTCCAACATAGAAAACTCACAAGAGTATTTTTACAAAAAAGTACATCAAATGTGCTCCCAGTGCGTCCAGTTTATAGAACTGTAGACTAATACAGTATCCAATTAGGGCCATTAAAAGCACATTCGATCTGTATGCGTCCAGTAAAACAGACATGGATGTTTGAGCAGGTCGTCTCAGCTCCACGACAGACAATTGTCTACTTTGTGTTCGCTGAGATTCATGGAGGGGAGAGAGAAAAGCAGAATTCCTATTACAAAAGGACAAGAAGTGCAGGTGTAATTGGGATATTTGGAAGGGTCCAGTTTCAGGGCCCATCAGAGCAGTGGTGAAATGAAGCCTGTAAGACTAGAGTGGCTGACTGGTAGGAGAGGCTGCCCTCTTGCTACCCTCTGCTCTCTCCTTTCTCATACATCGCTCCCCTTCCTCCTTTTATTAGCTTATTTCTCCTCATCTATTTGTACTGTTTTGCTTCCTTTGGTTCCCTTCTTTTATTGTGCTCCTCCCTCTCTTTCTGTTTCACAGGACATGACACTGCAAGCCCGATGCAAGGCTCAGCTGCCCTCCCTCCTCCTCCTTGGCAATGATAGCAGCTTGATCGGGCAGGTATAGGTAACAAATGAGATCAATTAACGTGTCCAAGAGGGGCACCTACTGGAGAGTCTGGTTGCACTAAACGATCTCCTCATCTTTTGTTTCCCCTCCGCAGGATTCCATTTGCAACCTCATCACTTTCCTGACCTGAACAACGGAGCCGATTGTTCCACCCACCCGTCTAATGGAGAAGGCCCAAGAAAGCCTGGCCTCTACCCCTGACTGCCTATGTATCTTTACTATCAGGGCTCCAACTTGGGACAGAAGGGGAGGGGGGTGCAACGTTGACGAAATGAATCCCTCCTACTGCCCCTCCATTGCCACCTTCATCCTCTGAGCTTTGCAGGACATCAACAGGCTCGATTTGTAGCAAATTTGTCTCTTCGGCTCCCTTTAATTGAAGAACTTTGGGACTAACAAGGAGCTGTTTGGGCTCAATAACAGCGCTGTTGAGGGTGAGAGCAGATGCCGAGGCTGGTTTCCCTTCAGATACAAACAATCCTTGCTCATTGGCATTGGCAGAATAAGATGTCGCATGGGTTAAACTTCTTCTTAACCAGCTGGTTTGCAGTTACTGTCCGTTTATGCCTTTTTGTCTTCATCATTTTGAGATTAAGCTTTTTCCAACATGCTGCATCTGTTTGAAGCAGTTTGATAAACAGTCATTTTTGCAAATTTCATCTCTCCTAATATTACAAGCAGCTTGATGGAGAGCCTGGGTAACTAAGTGAGGGTCTGCAGAGGAAAATCACCAGAGGAGCAGCAGAAATAGAGGCAATTATCATGAGTTAGAGAGACCGGGGAGCTGGTGATGGCAACCATCGAACCCCTGAGCATTCGTTTAAATCTGCTTGATGAATGTGATGTGCGCACCTCATCTGTCCCACTCCCTCCCATCTCCCCTTCAGTCTGTCCACAGCAGTTAGACGGGATTGTTTACTATAACCTTGTAATCAACCTGGCTTGGTTGACAGCTCACCATTACCCCTGATAACAGGCCTGCCGCAATTTGGCCTCTGAAAGAAAATATATATTTAAACAAAAACACACAGACACACACATGGAGGAGAAGCTCCTACCCTGTTTGATGCCTTATTGATAGAGCACTGGCCCTGTTATCTTTGTGTGTAATTTGTTTTCAAGAACTGTGATTTACATTTCATTGGGATTACACCTTTTAAAGCTACACACAAGCGAGAAGTGGGCAGCCGTTGAATACTCCACATCTCCACCACGGGAGGAGGAGGCGGCGGTGGTTGTAGGGGTTCAAACGATGCATTTCCAAGTCCTCCAGAGGAGAGGATTACAATTACAATTAAAAATCAAAAGGCTTGTATGTCCATCAAACAGCTGCCCGTAACCTTTTGTGTACCTACTGCCAAATAATCGCGGCAAGTGGAGGGTTGGCAGATGCAAAACGCTTTCCAGCTTAATTGTGGTATATTACCGGAGCTTGTTCATCGGGATATTATGCAATAAGTGTTATTTCAGGCAAGAATGCAGGTTCTAAATGGCATGCTAATGCGAGTCGCTTTGGCAGCATGTTAAAGAAAATCTAGGCGTTGCCATTAAAATAACAGAGGGGCCAATGGCAAAGTTCAACCATCTTGTTTTTGGATGCCGCCTTGATGTAGTGCAACAAAATCAGCTAAACATCAGCTGCTCCAGAGGACTCACACAGGTAGTAGATGGGATGTTTCCTAAAGGGGGACCGTCGATGGAACAATGCAGAATTACCAAAAAGCCAGAAACTTTCTCATTCAGCGTTAATCTTCAATAATCCCAACTGATTTTAGCATCAGTTAGCATCTTCTAAATGTATATAAAGAAATGTATATCTTTAAATTTCAATATGGAGGAGAAAACTGGTTGAATTCAGTTAAAAATAGTCCAAAAACATGCATTTTTTTCTTGCGTGTATGTAAGATTTTTACCAATAATGGTGAGGAAAAAATCCAGTTACATTTACTCAAGAACAATTTTAATTATCTTCCTAATATTTTGCTGATTTAGCACAATAATACAAAAAAGAGAGATCATTTAATAAATGTTGATGCAATATTGCTGTTAGTACTTGTATTAAAGTAGATCAAACTTCTCTACTAGAGGCTGCTGTTCTTGTCGCGCTGCTTTCTACTTCTACCAACAGTGTTAGCTCAGCACTCCCCCTCCATGCATCATAATCATGTGCATTATATTTCTGTAATTCAGATCACAACATTTTACATAATTCTTTGTTTATTCATTTTCTGAGACAGTCAGTGAAATTATGTAAAACACACTCTGTGTGCGTAACAGAATGTGTGTTTTTCTGACACGTTTGCTTACTTGGAGGCAAAGTGTCCCCATTTAAATGAGTATTACACTTAAATGTCACACGGGTTTATCTAAATTCATAAACAGTGCATTTATTACAGTATATTAAATTTGGTGAATCCTAAATGCGGATTGCAGGAGCTGGAGTGTAAGACGTGCTCCGAGGGGTTGTGACTTCCAAATGCCTATTTAAAATTGTAAATGCTTCCTTCCTTCCTTTTCTGTATTATTTACCCAGCATTCTCTCCTCACGATGACATGGCACCTGAAGAATTGCTCTTTGAATTTTCCCCCTCGTGAGGCTGCCACCGAGACTGAAAGAAACATCATTTGCTTTTGTTGAATTAATTCAATCATTAGCCGGCGGTTTGAAACCTGCAGCTCCTTGAAAAGGCTCAGATAATATGATTCCCTTGCCATTCACGGTGAGCCCACTGTCTTCTGATGGCCCCGGCAATCTATCGCCTGATAATTTTCTGGCCAAATTATAACAAGAATCTTCATTCAGAGAGGTGGAACGTGTAAATGCAGCGGCGAACAGGAAGGGAGATGAAGCCCCCCCCCCCCCCCCCCCCCCCCCCCCCTTCATTCTCAAATGTCTTCTTCAGAATGGCAGCAAAACAAGGAGATTATAGGGGAGAGGGGAACTCGTTTACCTCATCAGTGGCCTTTGTACGCCTTGTGTCAGCTTTCTGAGGGGAGGATGTTTGAACTCAATCATCACTGGATCTCTGCTGGGACACAAACTGGTCCATCTTCACTGAATGGAGTAAAATATACATCTTCTCTTTAAATATTCAAAATCCAAATCAAGCTTGGATAAATTCTAGCTGTAAAATTGCTCTTAATACAACATCCATTTGCATTAATACACACTCTGCCTTTCCTCACTGTATTTCATACACTCACTAAGGATTGTTTCCATATGGGGCAGCAATATTATAGCAATAGGCAACATTAGATCTGTTTCATACAGATGTTCACCTCAATTTCTGCAGCAGTTGGGTCCATCTGTGTTTACAGTGAGCTGCTTAGCACACGGCTGTGTGAAGGGAGGCATATCAAGCATATGGACATTTTACAAAAGGTTACCCTGCATAAATTAGGTGGAATGGCAATCTGTTGCGGAGAGGTGGCTTACTGCAAGTGCTTAGGTGGTTCCAGAGTATGAATGGGGTAATAAAGGCATCTGCTTTTATATCCATGTAGAACACAAAATGAGAAATGATATCCAATGCTGAGTGGAAGGGAAAAGGAGCAACGACTGAAAATTAATCCTTTAAAAAACAAAAAGAAAAAAAAAAACTGTTGAAAATAACAGATTGCTTACTTTCCCATCAGTATTGTAGCTAATAAATGTTAATTGTCAACATATTTTGAATAGGAGCTCCTTGCATATGTTTGGGAATATTAATTAGGATTTCCAACCTAAAACCGTTTTTAAAAATTGAAACTAATCAAGCACTTTCATTTCAGTCTGGTCTCCATTAACACATTTGTTTGCACGAGCAGTATTAAATATTTGCTACCAACTTAAATGATGGCATTTAATAAGTTTATATTGTTTGTTTTTTTCTCTACACACAACATGCTGCTCTTTTATGACTGAGTGAAGGCAGTTATAGTGGAAAGTCTTGCTCAACAGGCTGCGTTTAAGATCATTATCACATCCTACAGTGACATCTAGTGGCCAATGCGTGTACAACGACTAATCACATAGTACTTTTCAAAATGATATCAGTAACTCTGAAGACTTCTGATCTCAATGAACTTGAGATCAGAAGTCTAAAACATTTTTTAAAATTGAGGAAAATCTTACCAATTTCTTTTACTTCATTAGAAGTATATATATATATATATATATATATATATATATATATTAATGTGGTGTTTAAGGATTTGAATAACAAAAGTTAAAAAAAAATAATGGCATATATTTGCATTACATCATTGATAACCAGTTTTTAAAATTGGTTATTGGTCTTGTAAAAACTAAAGATAAGCACAAGATTTAATGATAATTTAGCTAAAAGATATGAATGTCTCCGACTTATTTACTAAGAAAATTTAGAATTGCTTCATATAAAGAACCAATATTCAGGTGAAATTTATTATTTTTCTCATTGAACTTATTGAGCATGTCAACTTAATAAAAAGCATGAATGAATCAAGAATCTTTATTGTCATTACGCAAGGCACAATGAAATTTTGTTCAGGACAAGCTATGAGCAGCTATTCGCTCATTTAATTTAGTCTTGTACTTTATTTTATTTAACCTTCAATCTATTTTGATCAGGGATGACCTGACCAAGACGTCAGCAACACACATCAACATAAAATTATAATACAACACAAATTTCATATTTATGCATAAAAATGAATAACAACATCCATTCATGTTCTATACTACAATCCATGGTTACACAGGGCTGGAGCCTATCCCAGCAATTAGCCGGTAAGAGGCAGAGTACACCCTGGACAGGTCGCCAGCCCATCTCAGTCAACAGTCTAGATTAACACAGAAAAAACAGTCATTTCATAATCCATCCATGCTGATGGGCAATAAAACTAAAAACTCTTTTCCCAAACTCGGTGTGCACACAGTTCACAAGATCACAGGGCATATCGGCTTCATGTTTTGTGAAAAGCGATTCACAGACCAAGAAGAGCTTTGTGGACCAGTGTGTGTTTCTATGGGTACATTTAAAGGCTAAAAAATTATTTTTACAGAAAAAAAATCCTAATTTAAAATGTTTTGTTGCGAGGGATAAAAGGAAGCTTCCATATAAACAATCTGTCTCTACATTTTGTCAAGTTTTTCTCCTTCCTGGTACTTCCTGGTTCCTCAACCAATCATATGCGACTCCCCAGTGTTGCCAAACAACGCAGAGTTTGGTATTTTATGTCGGCAAAAGAGCAGCAGCGTGCAGGTATGGAATCTAAAAAAAGAAGCGGACCAGAAATAGTTTCAGAAAAACCTAAAAAGCCTCGGCATCCAGCTAAAAAACAAACAATCAAAAAGAGAATAAAACGAGGATCAATACTGGAGAATCGTTTGAAAGGTGGAGAGGTTCATTTCAAGATGGATGCAGAACTGGCAAAGCAGGCAAGTACTGGAATTTTGCTTAAATTAACTAAAAAATTTATTTTGATTTACAAAGATTTTAGTCCAATTTATTTCACGGCACATATTAAATGAATTCGTGTGACTGTATGGATTTATTAGTGATATATGCGATAGAGGAAATTGGTGGCCTAGTAGTTTACAACAACAAATGTAATGATGTTTTGGCCAAGTGAATCGTGTGTTTATCCTTATAACCTAATAAACTTGTTTAAACTTATGAAATTACTGTCAATTTATTAAGTGAGACTAAGGGAAAACAGCCGCTGCATGGCATTTGTTGATTATTGCAGCTTTTGTTTACACTCTTTTATGCTAACATAAATTAGCGCATGAAATTAGCGCTAGCATTGCTAAGCATAGGAACTTACTGTGTGTGACTCATCTTCGCTCGTCATCACTATGTTTGCTGGTGCCATGTTCGCCATCCTCCATAGACTGTATATAAAACAGTCATCCTCTCACAAAACGGCAACCTGCACGAAACTCTCCGAGGGGGAGAGTTTCGCCTTTAATGATGGCCAGCTAGTTTTAGCAAACAGATTCATGAGTTAGAAAAGTGCTTGAGGTTAAAGACTATAAATATTTGTTTGAGGTCAATGTAATCAAGAATAGGTAAAAAGGAAAACAGGGTCTATTTCTGAAGTAGAAATAGAATTTTTTTTTCTACTGTTGGTACCAACATCTGTCAATGTCTTTCCGTCTCTTTCGTGATTTCTCCACCTGCCATAAAAAAATCTACTGTGACACGGGTGGAGAGCGAGCAAGGTGAACAGAGGGAAACATCAAGTGGTGGTGGAAAGATTTTTTATTCTTTCAACCAAATAAAATTATAAGGTCAATAATTAAATTTTCACTAAAGGAATGTAAATAACAAAAAGGAAACCAAATAAAATCATGGAGGCTAAAGTCCTTGAAAAAGAAAAAAAAAAAAAAAAAAAAAAAGGCACAGAGGTCCAAATGAAGCAGCGCAGTCCGTGTAGTTCCTACAGCCATCACTCCCGCCATGGACTTCTGGAAAAGGGAGATTTCTGCCAGTACTCTGCATCAGTACACTCAACCACAACAGGCTTCCCTTGACAGGTGTTGCTAAAGACCCAATCGATACTTACGCACCAGGCAGAGCCTCCTGCTCTGCCTCTGCGTGTCTTTCACGTAGCAACCCTTTTCTTTTGCTGTGTAGCGGCTTCTCAACTGTACTCAAGTCCCTCATCCACCTCTCGGTCTGCTGCGCACTGCCTCCAGCCTCTTTTACCCACTGTTGTAAGTCCCGCGTCTCCTGTCACAAGGTCTTCTTTATTTCCAGGTGCTGCCTTCTGGCTGGTTCACTCTGGCTGCTGATAGGCCCATCAATTTGTTACAGGTGGGAGTCATTTTCCCCAGTCTGTAGGCCCAAGGTGAGTGAACTTGCATACAATTAAAACCAGATCAAAACCAAGTAAAAAAAGAACATGCAATAAATAAAACCAAACTAGATAAAACTACGCAATAAATACAAATAAAAACTATATCAAACACCAAATAATGGAAAAACCTCTAAACCATATAAAAAAAAACCAGAACGTTCACTTCAACTCTGTGACACTACAACAAAGAATTATTGATTTTGGTGACATTTCATGTTAATTCAACCTGTAAAATGTCACCAGCGGTTTCACATCTGATTATTAGTGTTTCACATTGGAATTTGCATTGGTTTCACATTAGATTATAGGGTTTTAACTTCACACTTTACATGTGATTATATGAGCTTTTCCTGTTTTTACCATGAAAATGTTCCAAAACCACTTTTAAGATGTGCAAAATATTTAAAAAAAAAAAAAAATGTTTTCAGTATGTTCAAAACCACATGGGTTCACATGTAAAACATGTTTTTTCTGCAAGGGTTAGTTTAAAAAATGGCTGCTAGTTTAACTAGATTATGTCAAAACTATGTTTAAGAGCATCTCTCATTGTTATGTTGATGGTCCTTACCAACAATCAACCACATACCCATGAATTATTTTGTAAAAGTCAACTTGTTGAAGATATGCAGCCAAATCTGAAACCTTAAGTCATCTGCTTTACCTTGTTTTTGGTCTTTGGTTAACAAGTTGAAAATGTATTGCATTTTTATACAATAACACACACCATGTAGACATGCTGAGGATTTGGGTTTTTAATTATCATAATCAATTGTTTTAAATAGTTCTTTAACACCAACCATGGCTAAAAATTTGCTGTACATTGGACACAGATAAGATAAAAACATAAAAATAACATAAAACAATTCTAATTCAATATGGAATCTAAAATATAAAAATGAAAACTATAAAAAATGTCAAACTTAGCAGTGATTTAATTTATTTTTACATTACCAAATGTTTTCAAACTGATATAATTTATATTTCCCACACCGCAGATTAAAATGTAACCCTTAAAAATGAAGAGAAAACCGAATTATCATTTACTCGTTCTTCAAACAGCTCGCACAGCTTCCTCATGGCACATTTTAAATAGGACACATCTGTCACACATCTGTTCTTCACCTCAAAAAGTACATCGAAGTAAGCATTGTGCTTCAAATATCCTCTCTAATTGATTCAGTCTAATGTGCCTACGTTTGCTCTCATCTGTGAGTTACCTTCATCGCTGTGTGGGTGGTTTAGATTAATTAACAATAACAGTAGCCGACGAGGCAGGAATAATTCACCCAAAAAAAAAACAAAGCGTCTGTAAATCAAGAAGGCCGGCAATGCGGGGCAGCAAGAACCGTTGCTTCCTGTGTTGCTGAGCACTCTGATGTCGCCTAATTGAAGCTTTGTCACGCAGATCGGGGTGGGGGAGGTTCAAAGGCGAGTGGCGGTCCGGCCACAACACACAGCTAGCCACCTTTGATGTGAGCTACTTCTTCTGCACATGCAGCTTTGATATGAGAGGCTGGCGTGGATACTCAAGTGGGCTTAGCGGGCACAACGGGCCTCTGGTGCAGGAGCAACCGGGTCATAACAGGAGACAAGCAAGAAGCGAACACAAGAGTGCTTTGAGTGGCGGTGATTCGTATTCATATGAGGATCACAAAACATCACACATGTAAAGAAGCTGAGAGATTCAAGGTTATTAACTCATCCTCTGCTGTCCACACTGGATGTGTATGCCCACAGTCTTCTACAACTTCTTGTTACTGTAGGCCCTATCTCTACAATTTATAGAGAATGTTCAGAAAAAGAGAAAATATCCAGTGAGCAGCAGCTGTCTGGTCAAAAATGTTAATGCTAAGAGGTCAGAGGAGAATAAGAAGACTGGTTGGATGATAGAAAGGCAACAGGAATTCATAAAGCCCCTGGTTCCAAGCAAGGAATGGAGAATAGCATCTCTGAACACCCAACATGCCCAACTTTGAAGCAGATGGGCTACAGGAGCAGAAGACCACACCAGGTGTTACCCCTGTCAGTTAAGAACAGGAAACTTAGGGTGACAATTCACACAGACTCATCAAAACTGGACAACGGAAGATGAAAAAATGTTGCCTGGTCTGATGATTTTAGTTCCACATTCAGATGGTAGTCTTAGAATTAGGTGGAAATAAAATAAAAGCATGGATCCATCCTTCCTTATATCAATGGTCCAAGTTGTTTGTGGTGTAATGATGTGTGGGATATTTTCCTTGCACACTTTGGGACCCTTAATCTCAGCTGAGGATCATTTAAACACCACAACCTACCTGAGTGTTGTTGCTGACCATGTCTATCTCTTTATGACCACAGTGTAGCATCTTCTGATGACTACTAAGTTCCAGCTGGATAATGCACCATGTCACAAAGCTCAGATCATCTCCAACTGGTTTCCTGAACATAACAATGGGTTCACTGGACTCCAATGGCCTCCACAGTCACCAGATCGTAATCGAATAGAGCAGCTTTGGTTGAACGGGAGGTTTTCATTCTCCTGGTACTAGCAAGGTGTACCTAATAAAGGTGATTCTCATCATGGATGTGCACCCAACAAATATGCAGCACCTGTGTGATGCTATCATGTTAATATGAACCAGAATCTGTTTTGCATTATCCAAAACCTCTCTGGGACCACGAATTAAGGCAGTTCTGAAGGCAAAAGGGTGTCCAATCCAGTACTAGCAAGGTAGGCTTAAAAAAGGTGCCTTTGAGTGTATTTCAAAAACTTTATATTCCCTGTGTAAAACCTTAACATTAAAAGTATAAAGCTGAAAAGTAAAGCATTGTTTTATAACAATACTTGATTTAAAGTACTTTGAGTGTTAACTGTTCGCCTATTTACAGTCATTTGGCAGACACCTCTGCTGTAGGTTGCACATACATGAACAGGAAGGTCAAACATAATCAGTCAGAAAGGACTGGAGTAACATTACATATGTTTAATAATAAGATATGGATGGTGTTATATTTTTAAATTACAGTAACTGAAACATATATTCTACACATAAAGCAATGTCTGTTAAGTATATATTGACCTCCAATTTGGGTGCTGCAGTTCAATTTCCGTGCATTCACCATGGATGATGGTCTCCCTTTTCATGCACACACAGGCCACTTTCACACAGTCTCTTTCCTGAGGCATTCACAGGTGATCTGTATTGACCCGGGCTGAGTGATTCCACAGAAAGCTTGTGAAGGTAAGAGATAAAGCCACAGGAAGACAAATGTTTCTACTGTTACAGTTCCTTCAGGTCTCCCTCCATAAATATGTCTTTGACAGATCTCTGTGCTCCTAACCAGTGACACCAAGTCGAAGCTTTGCTTTCCTTTTGTAGCTCAGTGTTAACTGCCCCTAACTCACTCTTTAAATGTGTTTTTACAGCCAATTCTTTTGTTCTTGAAGATAAAAAGGAGAGGGGCCGACATGCAGAGGAAGAGAGAGACTGAATAACCTGCTGATCAATAAAGACCATCTAGCATGGGAGCTAGTTGGAGGCTTCAGAGTGCAGGTTGTGCAGGTGTCACTGATAGTGCTCACAGTAATAGATTGCTGTTGGTCAACCTCATAGACAAGCTGGAAACTTAATGGAAGAAAAAAAGATGGAAGAATTGTTTTGTCAGTGAAAGAATTCCTTTTCTTTCTTCTTCGTTTGTCCATTTTCCTGGGTAAAATGTCTTTATCTGATTGCTCTGAGTACAAAAAAAAAAAAAGAACATTTAAGAACTTTGGCTTTGTTTTGTTGAGCCAAAATAGTGGTTTTACCCCCAAAAATGTGTTTACAACGTTCTCATTTTGAGACTGTAAAGGTTTAGTTAAGGTGAATGGCAGGAGTGAGGTATAATGTAAACTATTCTTTTGGAAAACATAGACAACATCAAGCTTTTTAGGTAATTATCTTTGTGTAAGACCAACTTCTATAGGATAGCGAATGGATGCAAATAGCTGTATATTCATCACTTAATTATGCTGAACTGTCACCTTCTGAGCAGACATTACAGTTGGTGACATCTGATTGCACGATTGCATGGACTTGCTGCTTTAGAGCTCAGGAATTGGTGAGTCTGACATTTCTTACTGTTGTCACCAGATCAGACATTTTATAAATCAGGCTATTTGACTGGCTGATGCAGGTGGAGCCAACTGAAAGTCAGATTATTTATAACTTTCTTCTGCTATGGACCAAGATTTAAATTCAGCAATGCAAGACATCACCCCATTCGAAAGGGAATTAAAATCCTAATTAGAATTCAATACTATGAAACAAACTCCGTGATCTTCCTCTCTTCAGATTGCAGATTGTTTGGGGCAAACCAAATAAAGTTGGTGTAAATTTAGGCTGACATTACAGATGGTCTGTTTCACATATTCAGAAAGATTCATTAATCTTCCAAAAGTTACCCAGCAGGTGACTGAATAAAGCAAATGTCAATAACAGGCAACAGCTGAACTTCAACCAATCAAACTTCAAGTTGTGACTGTTGATGGTCATTAAACCCTAAGTGGAGGGTGCCAGTTGTGGTTTGAACAAGTTGGAGCCCAACAAGATAGATTTTCCATGCCACTACATCCTCCTTGGACTTTCTTTTTTTTTTTTAACAACTTGTAAAAAAAAATAGGTTATGTAACGGATCTACACATAACAGTCCATATTGGTTAAGTGAGACGAATAAGAAAAATAAATGCTTTCAGAAGTCACTTATTTAGTTGGTTCACTTGTGTGCAATGGTCACACGATATCAGTATATATGCAGCTGGAGTCCCACCACTAATCAAGAGACACTGTGAAGATCAATGACCTCTCCAAACAGGTCAGGGACAAAGTTAGTGGAGATGTATAAATCAGGATTGGGATTAAAACAAATATAAGCTTTCTACAGAGCGACATTAAATCCATTATCAATTGATGCAAAGATTATAACACCATAGCAAACCTGACAAGAGATGGTTGTCCACCTAAACTTACAAACTATAAAAGAAGAGCATTAATCAGCGAGACACCAACGGTAACCCTGAGGAGGTAGAAAACTCCACAGCAGAGACTGATATACCAGTCCACTGGACCATTCTCAGCTGTAAACTCTGTCGAGATGGTAGTTTTCTGGAAGACTGGCCATTGCTCACCAGAAAAAGGGCATGATGAGACTCACCAAATTAGTGGAGAAGGCCAAAACTGAATTATTTGGCCATCAGTGAAAATGCTATGTATGACACAAACCCAGGAGCTCTCATCTATTGTTGGGTGGGATGAATAAAAACAGTTCTTATTTTTGTTATGACGGGAATTTATCTAATACCACAAACACTGAGATAAATAGCCTTAAAAACATTTACTGTGGAAACTGTTTGAGGACACATACAGCAGAGCACATGTGTTAGTGGAGATACTGAAGTTCAGGAAGTAAACATTAAAGTTATGATAACACAAAATATTTTTTGTCAAAAAAAGGTACCATAATTGTTAAATTAAAGTGGTTGTGCGGCGTTTTTGTCTGCATAACCACCGTAGGCTTGACGAAGCCCCGCAGAGGCTCGACGCACACCTCTTCCAGACCTGACGTGCGCCACTGCTTCGCAGACGGTTACGCGGAGATACTCCCTTGTGATTGGTCAGTTTGGGATCACGTACTGCCGGATACCTGGATCTTCTCACTGAATTTGTGCGGTAACCACTGTTTTTAAAAACAATAACCAGTGTTGATGAGAGGCTGATCAAATTATTTCTTCATTATCTTCCACAAGCTAATAAAGACACTGAACCATACTGGACACCATTGTTGTTTTAAAACAGAAAATACCTACCGAACTGAAGTGAACCATCAAAAGAACTCCGACCTGGTGAGTTTACTGGCCGATTCCACCCCTGCTGCCACCTTCAGATTAGGAGGAGAAACTGCAACACACAACGCCAAAACTCCTTGTACCTCCTATGCTCGAGCGCAAAAGCAAACTCACCAGCATCAGCTACGCCATAAACGACCGCACTCAGACGTCACACGAGCATAAATCTGGCTTTAAGTTTTCAAAGGTCTGGGATGGACCAAACAACTATTTACTAGGGACAGTAGAAGTAGGGGGGAAACCCATGCAATTTGCTTCACCACTTTACCATCACTAAAAACCTGGAGAACATTCGAGTCAGATGTCACTTGAGATCGATTTGTGAGAGATAATGCCTATGGTATAAAAAAATATATTTTAAAAAAAGGTTGGTTAAGATAATCAAAAATAATATAATCCATATGTACTTCAACCAAATATATGGTTCCCAACAAATCTTCTTTGTCTGCATAATGTACAGTTATGACAATAAAATGGGCTATTCTATGCTATTATAGTAGTACAGTAATTCTTCTCCCAGTCAGGGAAAAATGTGGTTAACACCAAAGCATGCATGGAGGAAAAAAAAAAAAAAAAACTAAATCATCAAATGCAGTAAAATCAGTATACTTTTGATACTATGACTTTGGCTACACCACCCAGTGATACTGTAAACAACTCACCACCATCCCTACAGTGAAGCATGGCGGTAGCAGCATCATGCTGAGGGATGTTTTTCATCAGCAAGAATGAGGAAACTGATCAGAACTGATTGAATGATGGATAAAAATTAGCATATATAAAAGTCAATCATTTACAGAAACCTGATCTAAAAGTATCCAAACCTTTTCAAATTAAGTTACCTCTAATAACAACAATGCAGTTTCCAAAACAGGCCAACCCCACACTTGAAGGCTTGTCATTTTACTTCAAATTCAGCCCAATCTGAGCCTATAAGCCTCGGAGCCTCAGAGTATCTGGTGAGGGTAAGGTCGGCTGAGTGCAGAGGATATCAGCCAGTTATCGCCTGCTCCTTTCACTCTCTCCGTGATGAGCTGTGCTGCCGAGTGTGTTGTTGCCTAATTCCCTCTAACTACAGCTCTGTGTAATCACACACCCCAATTAACCACCTCGGCTCTCCGTTTCCTGCAACGTGCACGCCGCTCTGTCTTCTCGCCATACCGCGTAATTAGCTTTCATCTGAAAATGAAAAGAAAGGAGCAGCTCAGCAATTGTGCTGCCACTCTCTCCTTCTCCTCATCTCTCCCCATCGCTCTAGCACTCTACTTCTCATATCATAATGGCCTGCAATTTCAATCAGATGGATTTTTATCGCTGACACTAAGAAAAATTGGCTCTCATCCTAGTCATTCCTTTCACCAACCCCTCCCCAAACAAGCAACCCACCTCATTCGATAGCTTGTGCTTGTGAGACAGCCATCAAGGAGAGTCCTTGTTGTGACTGGGAGGTCTTAGCTTGATATTTACAAAGGGTTTAATTCCCTTGTGTGGGTGTGGGTGGCATCGTGGAAGGATTGTGTTTTACATGCTCAAAACTAGATGAATAAAATTTTAATTTTCCATCTACAAAAAATTGGGGGGAAAAAGGACCAACATAAATCCACAGAGGACTTTTAGTTTGAACCATTTTGTTGCCTAACTTTAGATTTAATTGAGTTTAGCCACAAACAATGATTACATGCCAATAACAGTGTTCCAACAGGAAGCAGATTGTGACCTGCTAAAAGTTTAAAGGCAAAACGTTTAGGCCAAAACATCTTTAAAGCTTTCTTGGTACTAGGTTGTATGCCTCTTCAAAATTCTGGTGCACCAGAAGCAAAGCATTTTACCATAAATGAAGAGCGAGCAACCACAGCTATGGAAACACCTCAGTGTTTCCAATGTTTTCAGGTAAAAAAGAAATCTTGCACGTAGGGAAAGGACTGCAGAACCAATTGTGGTTTTACATACCTAAAAAAGCTGTAAGACAGAAGATAACTATGCACTAAGGTTGGCTTGTATTAGGAAACTATCCATATTAGTTAAAAGATGCTCTCACACTGACTCTACTGAATATAGTAAGTGTAGAAACTTGGAAATTGAGGGCAAAGAAATTGAGCCGTTTTGTTGTGCTGTGAGTGATGGATTAAGATATCAAACCGTCGGTTCCCTGTCATTTGTTCTGATCAGTTCATTGCTGCTACTGTCACCTGTATAAGGCAGAATGCCTCCCTCCATGTTTAACTCGTGCAGGTAGGCATTCTGTAGTTGTACGAGTCAAATGTACGTCTAACACAGAGAAGACAGTTATTAGCTGCAACAGCCATCAAATTATCCATCATATTAAGACTGTTGAAAATGTGTTCTGCTGCTGGATGTTAAATGTAAGAAATACAGGTAAAAAGGTGGGGGGAAAAAACTGGGTCATACACCTGTTCTACTTAAGGTAATTCATAAAGATCCACAATTCAAATTCTCTTGTTTCTTTTCTGTTGTGATTCTTTGCATCCAGTCTCTTTAAATGATTGCATCTGTCAAACTCGGCATAACCATAATTAAATGATTGTATAACCTCATAATATGATTGTGCATAATCCAATGCACTACATCAGTGGCTGCAAAGGGCTTCATTTTATAGTACATACATGAATTAACTCTGTATTTACTTTCACTGTCACAAGAAAAGGTTAAAAAGTTCTAACTGGCTGTTGAAACAATAACATTGTAGATTATTTAAATGAGTAGTAATCAGCCGGTTATGATATAAAACTGTTTATATTTACCCAGAGATCATGATAAGCAAATGTCTGTGATGTTTTTTTTTTTCCCTCTTACAAAGTACATGCACAAATCTGCAGCCAAAAGTTAACAGGGATATATTTTTTATGGGCAAATTAGCATGAAAATGCATTAAAACCATCAAGAGGATAATTAGTAAGAGGATGGAGGTGCAGCAGGTATATATACTTCTATTATCTTAACCATTTCAGCTTGATTCATCCAATAGAATATGTGTGAAAATTCCTAGTGAAATACAGATTTTAAATTCCAGTTGGGAAAGAGAGATCATGTAAAATACTAGCATGCTAGGTGTTAAAAGCCAGAGTTTTTCTTTATAGTTCGTTTTAAGCAAATCATACATATTAAATTCTGCAGGTGGAGGTAAAAGAACATTTTTAGAGCACATAAATTATTAAAATAATGAGAAATATTGACTTTGATCCGTCTATGTTCACTTTTTGACCAATTTTCTGTTAGCTGAAGCTCATGGAAATCCTAAATGCAGAAAAATCTAAAGTTCAGCCTGCCTTCTATTGTATTTCACTTCGACAAACCATGTGACAAAGTGCTCACAGTCTGAAAAGGTTTGTCACTTAGTCAGATAGTGTTTTAGCACACAGTTAACAAGAAGCTCCCCTGCAGAAGAAAAGAGAGATGATATCGTTGAGAACTTATCAGCAGCATGAATGCTCCTCACAGGTATAGAGGTAATGTGACATGAACAACACATTTTGGTGTCACCGGGAACGGTTCCAGCCGAGTGAATCTCTGTTAAGTTAAACAAGTGAGCAACCCGTTAATAATCCAGCCCTGACATTTAACATATAAGGTGTTTCATTCAGATCTCCTGCGGAGGTGTTTTTAGGGTGCAGCGAATCGAGGACCTTTTAAACAGCTTCATAAAGGTGTAGATTCTCCCAGCTCCTGTTTCCTACTGTTCTTCTCTCTTCCTCTCCCCAGCTATCGCCTCTCAAACTCTCTGTTCTCTTTTCCCTTTGTCCTGAACAATCAATAAGGTGCTCGGTAGCACAACGATGTTCAGCGGAGAGTGCTTGTTTTAAAAAAAAGCAGCTATAGTGCAGCTATATATTTACAACATTTGTAGCTGAAAATATTAAATACAAATACTGAGTCTAGAGAAGGTGTAAAAAGCTAAACATCAACAAAAAAGGATATGCACCAAAGGATATTTCATCAGGAGGTGCAACCTGACCTCATCCAAACATTACTCCTTGTTGGCTGATCCAAATTTATGACAATTTCTCTTTTAAGTCTGGATAATTCATGATAATGTATAATATAGTAATCATGGGCTGAAATAATGCAAACCCTTTATTACTCAAAGCATCTGCAACAACACTAATAAGTTGGCTTTAGTGAAAAGGCTTGGAAACTCGTTACCTCAAAAATAAAAAAAAAGATTTTAAAACTTGAGTAAACTTGAACAATTTAGTTTTTAAAACTAAAAATAACTTGACAAATGTAAGTACATGAGGTTGCACAAGAAACTTGATGGGTAAAATTTGTGTAAAATAGAGGTTATGCTTCACAAAATTTATAATACATATGATGATTTCAAAATTCGCCTTCCTTAGATGAGTTGATTTCTTTACATTTTTCTTTATCCTGATTTGCAGCAGGAACTTTGTGTGTTTCTATTTATTTTTATTTGTTGTGTTCATGCACAAAAATCATAAAACCCAGATGAGAAAAGATGCATTGTACCAGATTTGGCCACCGGCTAATGTTTGGTTTACTCTTCATGCTCATTTTCCTTGATCTGAGTCCTGCCTTCTGATCCCATCTTTCACTTTATCCTCCTCAGTAGACTCTTCTCCTTTGGCATCACTCACACTCCCCTCAACTGGTTTCACTCTAATCTCTCAGGATGTTCTTAGTTCACCAGGGCTCTGTCCTGGGCCTCTTATCTTTATCACTTTCCTCCTCCCCCTTGGCCATATCTTCCACAAATTTAACATTCATTTTTATTGTTTTGCAAATGAAATCAGGCTCTACCTCTAACACCCTCCTCCAAAACCTCATGTTTATCTAAAAAAAAAACAACTTGGTTCACCTCAAACTTCTTGAAATTAAACAGTGATAAAATGGAAATTCTTCTGGTTGGAACAAAAGCAATATATTACCAAAGGTTTTTTTTCCTGACTGACAGTTTCTCAGTCTCCCCCGTCACCTCAGGTTAATCTGGGTGTCATCCTCAACAGAACAATTTGTCATTCTAGTGTCACATCAATAACATTAACTGGTTTGCATATTTCCACCTTAATCGCCTCTGGCCTTCCATCACCCCCATTCTGCCGCTATATGTCCACAGTCTCGTCACCTCCTGTATTGATTATTCCAACCCTCTCCTCTTTAGCATTCCTCAAAATTCCCTCCATAAGCTCCAACTGGTTCAGAATTCAGCTGCTAAAACCCCTCCTATCACCTTATTACCCCCATCCTACAGCAACTCCACTGGCTCCTGGTGTTCTATCAAATTCAGTTCAAACTCATTCAAGGCCATCCCTAACCTCGTCCCTCCATATCTGTCTGACCTCCTCCACATCACCACCCCATCCCATAAGATCCTCCATCTCCATACACCTCACTGTGTCCCCTGCCTGCTTCAGCACCATGACATCCGGAGCTCTGACAGTCTTCCCATCTTCAAAAAAATACTCAAAACCCACCTGTTCAAGACTGCCGATTCACTGTAACCACTAAATCACAAACACTCCGCCATCCATTCATTTCTTTGTTGATTTCTTTATATTTTCATAGCATAGATTGGATTCCTTTGATTTCAGCAGATTGTATTTGCCCAGCAATTTATCATTTTTCATTACTACATTTTTTTTGTCACATACAGTGGCTTCCAATGTTTCATTTATTAAAATATTTATAAAAAAAAACAACACTTTGAGAGCAAAATCTGTTTATCAAGTGCGTGTAGGAGTATTTAGTCTTTGATATCATTCAGTCATAACCTAAGAAGTGGGTTGCACATTTATAAGAAAAAAAAAACAAGAAAAAAGGGGGAGAGGGTGTCTTATCTTTAAAGTCTGTCCAAATCTGACATTTGTTTGGGTACAGAACAGCTGGTGGCCCCATGCATCTTACCGATACTCATCTTGATACAACGCTTTGTGTTATGACTTCTTATTTCAGTAGAAAATAAAGCAGATTACATAGGGGTGGAGGAGATTTAAGATCCGTACTCCCACTATGATTGCATTCAGAAAGATTTTGGTGGATTAAGAAGGATCATTTTAGTTAAAGAAATAAAAATCAACTGCTGTATTTTTTTATTTTTTAACATTTCTGTAGGTAAGGAACAAAAGCATGCAGACAGGGACTTTGGAGCATATTAGAATGAATCAAAAGGTGTTGGATGGGGTTGAGGTTCACAACAGATTCAGATCACCACTATATCACAGTATGTAGTAGCTATCTCTGTTCTATTTCCATTAAGTCTTTTTTTCTTCTTTTAGATCTAACCAACCTGTAACCACACTCAGATCATGTTAATTTGTAGTCTGGGCTTTCAGCCAGCATCACAGTAGACCTAAAAGTCAGTACTGTCTTGGCATCAGAGTGACAGCGACCCTCTTGCCTCTGAGGTTTGCATACAGAAGAAGGGCTTATCCTCTTAATAAATAAACCTGGCTGGAACCTAAAAATCAGAAGAACACAGGAGGGATCATTGCAGCGCAGTGCTGTGAACCCCTCCCCTCCATCAGAGAGGGATTATCTCTTTCACTTAGTGCGAACGCCACTAATTTCTCCTGCTAGGTTCAGCTCCCAGAATGCAGCAGGGAGATTGGCTGCCTCTGCCTCTTCTTTCTTTCTCCTCGCCCTCGCTCATGTTTCTACGTCTCCTCCTCCCCTCCACACCTGGCTCCCTGACTTGTTTTTATCTCTCTACTTTTGGGAACACAAACCCCTGTGTTTCTTTTTCCTCATCGTCTTCTTTGATGATGTTTAACCAATCACACGGAAGCTACGGTACCATATTCCTGGGGATCGAGTCTTCACACATGTGCCAAAAACAAGATTAAGGTACTTACGTCTCATAAAACAGGCTGTGTTGTCAGCATCTAACAGGTTCAGATTTCTTTTTTTCTCACCTGATGCAAGAGCACGTTCTTGAATTCAGCACTGATGAGATTGAGCAGTGAGCTTTGTTCACAGAGACATTTGGCTTTATTCAGGACAAGAAAATGTCTAATATTTTTATAAGCCTGTGTCAGATGCTGAGGTCTGAGTTTTTAAACTTACCTGCTGAACTTTTGCTGCTATTGAAGGAAGCAGAAACATGGAAATTTACCTTATTTTATTGGTTACAGCACACTTGCAGAAGCAAGCATGTTAAGTGACTTTAGAGTATCACACTTGCAACTTTGAAATATATAAACTTTTCAGTTATTTACTTCATTACACTTATTTGCAGTAGTTCTAAGTTATTTCAGTAAAGACTTTAAAGATACCACCAGTGACAGTGTATAATATTAGATTCAGAAATCTCTGTGCGCGGGGGACCAGGCCAAAAGTCTAAACTAGATGCTCATGATCTTTGGGGCCTCAGGTAGCACTGCATTAAAACCAGTCATGATTCTCTACTGGAAATCACAGTGTGGGCTCAGGAACACTTCCAGAAATCAGTGCTAGACCAAAGCTCATTAAAATGGTCTGAGGCAATGTGGAAAACTGTTCTGTGCTCAGATTAATCCAAATTTGAGATTCTGTAGCTTGTTATTAGCAGACTGTTCAAAAGCCTGCATCTCTGATGGTATGGAGTTGCATCAGTGCCTATGGCTCGGGCAGCTACCACAACTGTGAAGCTTCATCAATACCGAAAACTACAACAAGGTTTTAGAGCAACATCTGCTCCCATCCAGACAACATCTCTTTCAGGAAAGACCCAGGTTTCAGCAAGACAATGCTAAACACATACTGCTTCCCAGCTAACATCCTGTATTGGTTGTGTTTACCCACAATGCCTTGCTTTGAACCCACAATGCCCTTTAAATTGTAGTCCACTTTATGTATTTGGTTCACTTGAAGCAAGCCAAGAGTTACGTTTATACTCCAGAGTTCAGTTCGTTGATCCACATCAGAGCTTGTTTGCACAAAACAAACCAGACTTTCCAAAAGAAAGCTGATAGAAGATGAAGTGCTTGCTGTTAATGCTGAGATTTCACACATGGCCATCGTGTCTGTTATGTGCACGCAATAGACAGTCTGCAACAAAGGTCCAGAATTGTTGAGTAGTTAAAATCCTGCAACAGACAGGAATGGGAGAACTTACCTCTCATAAAACTACAGCAACTGGTCTCCTCACTAGACAGACATAGAGTGCATTCAAACCACAATACTCTGCTAGACTCAGCTGGGGGCTGCTCCAGCCCGACTACAATATTTTTCTGGACCAGGTTTGCATTCACACTGCACTACTCAAACAAATCAGATCTTTTAAATAACATATTCCACTCCTCGCGGCTTCAAGAATTACTGGAGGAGAAGATGAGACACACAACGAAGAAGAAAACTTGCCATCTGTTGGTTAACACAGGACAACATAAGAATCAGAGAATGCAAAACATGGAGATGCATCAGATCCTTGTGGTTTTGGGTTGACCATATTTCAGAACTTTTACTGAGTTCCTCCACATATTTATGTTGTATTATTTAAGACTACTGTTTTAAATTGCATTAACCTGCCCAAGGACAACAGATCAAAATTAGCCAATGGCTAAAAGCTAACAAATTTACACAAAGGTGTTTATTATTGTCCCTATTTTAATAAAAGAATAAATAAATGTTCCTGATGATTTTTTTTTTTTTCAAGACAAACGTGGTATAACTTTGTTATCATGGAGAAATCCATAAAGAGCTGATGTCAGCTTAATACTAGCTCAGGTAGAGTATTGGTACATTGAGGTTTGGAATTACATGATACCTTATGTCTTTATGACTGAGGTTTTGTCTTTTCTCCATTTTCCAGATGTATGCATCTTTTATGCGTGCACTCAGCACATCAAACTAGTCTCTCACCTCTGGCTAATTCTCACACCCTGCTGATGAATTCCACAGTGCTGCACAGGAGGCCATAAATCACATTAGCCAGAGAATAAATACAGGGAGGCTTTTGGTCGCTCAGCAAGTTTAGTTTACAGATTTGTTACAGATTAGGCAAAACATATATTATATACATATTTAATAAGCTTCTAACTGCATCTGGGAATTTTTATTTGTTCAAGTACAAAGTAACTGTTACAGTTTCAATTTTAATGCAATTACAATAGTACACCGACCCCTAAAAGCACCACAATGATGCATCGATTTAGAGTTGGAAGTCGGTTGACGAGAGTTTTGCTGAAGATCAAATATGGAGTGAAATGTTAGGTTCACACCATAAATATTATCAATAATAACAATGTATCAACTATAGTGCTGGACTAAAATTATATATCAAAATTGCACAGGTTTTACTGTATTTGATGGTATTTTTGCTCCATCCATGACTATGTGTTATCCATATTGTTTCCATTACTGCAGAAGGTTAAGATAAGATAAGTCTGCTCTACTGTCATAAAACTTTCACCATGAACAAAAACAAATAAGCATTTTAATGTCCACAGTGTCTTGGTCATTGATCTAAATCTGTCTTTCCCCACAGTACTTAGTAGAAGAGCAGTTGGCTATTAATTCTGACCATCTGAATGTCACAACTGTCCCTCCAACATTTTGTAGTGTTTTTTTCTTGTTTTGTGATTGTTGTTGATGAAATAAAATGGTTTGCAGTAACTTTGTTAAACAGTTGCAATGAGAGTTGTGAGGTTTAGGGTTAGGGATTCGGATTAGTGTCTTTTTTTCCTTGCAAAAGCACCTGAAATTAGAGTTGGGCAATATATCAAATATACTCGACTCAACGTGTTGAATCAACTCGATGAGTTGTTTGACGCAAGATACATAAAATGGAAATATCGCAAAGATCAAGTTACCAACAGATTGTCAAAAAAAAACAACAACAAAAAAAAAAAATACAGTATATAATGGGCAAAAATTTAAACAGTCTGAACTGGTTTTCATTTTAAACTGGTTTTAAAATGTAGATATTATCTGTTTTTCAGATAACAGTTTCTGACATTTACTCTGTCCACTAGTGTAGTGTAGCTCACTTGTGTGTGTGTGTGTGTGTGTGTGTGTGTGTGTGTGTGTGTGTGTGTGTGTGTGTGTGTGTGTGTGCGTGTGTGTGTGTGTGTGTGGCACAACTTTAAAAGACTTGACGTGACAAAATGACATGTGATTGAGTAAATAGGATAAATAACATAAAAGAACACATAAACCTCTTCTAAAGTAAATGCAACCTGAAATTGCATCTTTTGTGATCTGGCACAAAATTTTAAAAAAGCTAGAATAATAAAATAAAATAAAATAAAATAAAATAATAGAAAAATGACTAAATAAAAATTAACTTGATTTTCAAGGGGTGCTATTAGGCGTCAGGGCACCCTTCAAAAATAATGGTAGGGCAAACATTGTTTTTTTTGTTGAAAGTTTATGAGTACAGATTCCTGGTTTAAAATTAAAGTTTGCTAAACTTAACTACATTATGATTTTCCCTTTTAACAAAGTTTACTTAAATCCCACTTGTGTGTTTTTAAGTGTGATCATGTTGAATTCAAGGTTTAATAAGTGTTTTAGAGATTTCAAAACATTGACATATCCCCAAAACAGTAAATAAACTGTAATTATATAGCACTTTTCTAGTCATGTTGACCACTCAAAGCACTGTATGTTATTTTCACCATTAATTCATGGATTCGGTGTCGGCATGTAGTCAGGGAAAGTCTGGAACCAACCCACTGACTTTCCGGTTGTCAGACAGCTGCTCTTCCTTCACATACTGATCAAAAAGTCTTGTTTTTACAGTCCCAATATTTTCACTTGCCCCTTTTGGATTTTTTTTGTACATAATCCTCATTTTGAAGAATTAAATACTAATTAATCTCATTCTGCAGGACCAACCAGGATTCTGAAGAGTCACTTTTGATGTCTAAAATGACTAAAACTGAAAGAAATTATGTAGTTTCTAGTCACTTCCTCTTGGACATCCATGGCTGATCTGGCTTTATTTCCATCACCTCTAGAAGAATCCTCCTCCCTCTGTGCCCCTCTTCCCTCCATCCTTTTCTGTCTTTTTGTAAACCTCAGTACGTGCGGGTAACCTGCCGTTATCCCGTCTCTCTGGCTCACTGCAGCGGCTGCTGCTGCTGAGCTGTTTGTTTAGGAATCTGGGCCTGAAAATTGTATTCCATCGACCATGCTCGCTATCAACACACAATTATCTGGGTTAATCATGTGGAACTGTGGCAAATTCACCTGGGGCTCGGGAACTAATGACATTCGCGTCTGGCCCTGCTTTAGTGAAATGGCCCCAGCACCTGCAGCAGGAACACGGAGATTGCCAAAGAAAATTTGGTCTCATTTCGCCGTCCCCAACGCCTCCCCCCACTGCTCCGTTACCTCACTGCGTTCCCCTATAACAGCCTCTACCCTTCCCCCTTTCCAATCTGCCTGTCTCTCATCCCATTTCCATCCCACTTTAACCTTAAATTTGTTAATCTCTGAGGTTTCCTGCTCTGCTCCTCCTTTTTTTTTTTTGTTTCTCTTGCATCATCTCCTGCCGGCAAAAGAGGGACACCCACAGTCTCTGTGTCACACACATCCAATCACAACCGCAGGGTGAACATTGACTTTCACACCTCTTGAATAATCAGTGCGTTTCCAGCTTCACTACCTGTGTAACACCTGAACGGTAGACGGTGGAAACAGACGAGGTGATACAGAAGAAGATGATATCTCAAGGAATTTGTGACTTTGGTTCAGGACAGACAGCGACTTGTGTTCACGCTGTATAATTAAGAAAGTGATGGAGTGCAGTCAGCGGGGTGTTGATGCTCTTTCTCCATCACACTTTCTCTTCCTTGCTCTTTGTCTTTCCATCACACGCATTCAATCATACACACCACTGAGCCATTTTCACCAACTATGAGGAAGTAGAGGAACTCGATGCCCATAATTATACATCAATGCAAACATATGTTTTCCGAATCACAGATGTCATCCATGTGTGAAATGGGTGTCACACTATTGGAGGTCTCATTATTGTGAAGTGTGAGTGTGACCACCCACACTGGTCATAGTAATGATGTTATATGCTTGCTTTAATATTTGCAAGCAGACCTTTGGCATACTGTATCTCGGATTGTGTTTCTAGCAATCCTTATGAGATGTAAGGTGTGAAACTGAGCCCTCTTTCCATGAGAAAGGCATTGGTCATTAGAGACTAAATTAATCCAGCGGCCTAATTTACATTTTGATCATTTTCATATAGATTTAACTTCATGTTGGTGCAATGTTAAGCAGCAAAGCCAAGGTTAAGTTTCAGAGTTAGTTTAGGCTATTGTCTTATTCTAGGGGCAGTTTTTTGAGGTGAAAGTTAGTTTAGACCAGTGGTTTGAGACAAATAAAGTGAACAGTGCAAATTAGCTAAACAAAAGTAAAACCTTTGGCTTTTTTCCCCATCTCATCACACCGGTACTGAACAGTACTGATACAAGCTTTGGTATCGATATTTGGATTGATCCGCCCAGCCCTAGCACCCAGCACAACTCTACGCCTGAGGCCCTTGGGTTAGAAAAATATCACAATTATATTTAAATGACACATTTAATCAAGTTATCCCCATACACTGAACATTAAGGCCACTGTAACAGATCCTGATAGAGTCTACTTATAACAAGTCAAAAGACCAAGATGGGAAATCCTGTCTGACCACCCAATCTTCAGCATCACTTTGCAGCCACGTGATTTGTTTATTCACAGAGCTGCAGCATCACTGAATTTAAAGATTGTGTAACAACTAAACGGCTATAAAAAAAAAATGACAAAGGTTACATCAACCCAATCCTTCTTGTCTGAATCACAAATAGCCCTTGCCAGGCTCAATGCTTTCCTCTGAGTCTGCACACAGAAGCATTTCTGTAGACTGTAATATATTTGTCGCTATAATTGTAGGGTTAATTGAAAAATGTTCCCCTAAAATAATCAAATTTAAAGCTTAAGACCACATTGGAGCACAGAGACACAAACACAGCAAGACTGTCTTGTTGCTCTGGAGTCCGTGACATGCTTTAATAGTCTCACAGGATCTATAAAAACGCCCCCGAAGGCTTCATATAATCTCTCCTTTTTTCCTGTTTAATAGGAGATAATACAAGTTCGCACCCTGATGAATCAATATGCAACAGCAGCTTTAGTTTGATAATTAATACCAGTGTCGGAAATAGATTTGTGATTTGGCAGGGCAGGTCTGATATGAGCCTGGTCTCCCCTCTCCTCTATCACAGCCAGAGTCCTCGTTCCACTCTGCATCCACATCACACTGAACTAATCTCATTCTCCCCCTCTCTCTTCTCAATAGTGCTAATTCTTTGACTAAAGCCTGTTATCTCATTAAAGGCCTCGCGATGGGATTCGATGGCGCTCTGACATCTGCATTCATTCTCCTCAAAATTAGTCTTGACACAAATTTAATGAAAAAACACTCAGAACAGTGGAAATTAGACAGGATAGACTGAGGGAAGAAAAATAAAACATCAGTTTAGCTTTGGTTACATATTTGGAAAGATGGATTCGCCCTGCTGCTTTAGTGCTAATTTTTCTACCGAGGTCTCTTAGCCTACTTCTTTCTAGCGTGTTTTTTGCACGCAAGCTAAAAGTTGAATTGAGATACGGAAGACTCCGTAGACCTTGATATCACTTCAAAATGCTCTTAAGGTAAGAAATTGGAAAAAAAAAACAGAGCTGCTCCCCAGGCTTGCTAAAAATAAAGACAGAAAACTGAAAAAAACTAGGGTTACATGGGAAGTGGATTCCCTTTCTGATTGGCAACTGTCTAACTTCCCACCTCGCTCTTTCTTCAATCTGCCCCCAACCCTTCACCCTTGACAAAGACTGTCAGTAGTGGTGTTGATAATTCCCTCTGTTTGCTAAAGACAAAAAAAAAAGCCAAGATGAAAGTGTTCATGGATGAGAGAAACTTGGATTAAATCTTTCTCACAGTCTTTTACTTCCTCTTGCCATGAAGGTTATTGAACGCTTTATTGGTAAAAGAGTGAGGAAAGGAGGAAATGGAACTGGGAGGAATAAATAGAAGTGAATGAACAGAGAAAATATAAACAAATAGGTAAACCTAATAGGACCAGAGAGGACCGGAGAGGCCCAGAGGAGGCGAGGAAAGGTTGTGGGCCAGTTCAGAAGATTCAGTTTACCCTCCACAAAGTACACACTGGTCTAATGAAAGAGTGGACTGAAGAAGAAGAGAGGTTGCAGATAAAAAACAGTCATCTTTTCATCCTGTGTTTCATTTGGACTTTGCTGTGATAAGACTCGGGTATCTGTAGGCACAAGGTAAGAGGCCTGTCATAAGGAATAGCGAGGCATATGAAGAGCTTTGACAGAGAAGAAGAGTCAATACAGGTTGTTATAGGGAAAAGAACAAAGTATATTAATTAAGTATTCTGATGTCTGCCAGACATCAGTGAGAAAAGGAAAGGCCAAAGATCAAAATCTATTTAGTCCAACAAGAAATGGGGCTGAACCAGAAGTTTGCCATCACATACTCTCAGCAGCCACTTTATTAGGTCCACCAGTTCAATTGCTTGTTAACATAACTATAAAATCAGCCAATCATATGTCAGCAAATCAGTACATTTAGACATGGACATAAAGACTTGCCTAAGTTCAAACCGAACATCCCAATGGGGAAGAAAGGGGATTTAAGCAACTTTGAACGTGGCTTAGTTGTTAGAGATGATAGAAAGGCAACAGTAAGTCTTGTAACCACTGGTTCCAACCAGTATATGCAGACTAGTATCTCTGAACACACAACACATCTAACTTTAGAGCAGATGGGCTACAGCAGAAGACGACCACACTGGGTGCCACTCCTGTCAGTTGAGAACAGGAAAGAGAGACTGAAATTCATACAGACTCACCGAAACTGGACGAAAGAAGATGGAAAAACTGTTGCCTAGGCTGATGATGCTTTGTGTCAGCAGTTCCAGTTGTTGGTGATGGTATAATTGTGTTGATTACATTCTCTTGGCACACTTAGGCTGATTTAGTCCATTTGTCTGTGTGTGCTTCAGAAATACTATGTGTTATTGTCACGGACTGAGAGGACCCAATTGCAGGCAGTCAGGGCAGGAGGCAGAATCGGTGCAGGTGAAAGGTTTATTTCCCAAAACTCAAGACAGGGAACCACACAAGACAGGGATAAGGCATACAACATGTACCGCATATGACCACATAAGAGGATCTGACAAGGAGTGACTGAAAACCAAGGACATATATAGACGGAGGGAGTAATGGGGAATAGGTGAAGTGGATGAGTAATTAGACCAGGTGTTCTAACGAGGCAGGAACAGAAACCACAGAGCACACAAGGAAAAAACTAACAAAAACCAAAATCCCAAACTAAAATGCCGAACATGACCCCCACACAGCCCATGATCGTGACAGTTGTATCTTTACTGTGGACCACACTAATTCTACCCTGGTTGTTCTCCATTACTGGCCCTCTCTTTTCTTCAGTGGACACCCTATAACAGCGGCAAGGTTGCTGAAATATCTTGTGACTTAACTGCAAAAGCTTCTTCGCGTGCCTGGAGAGCCATGCAGCATGGTGCCAGGCCACAGTCCTCATTATCCACTGCAGACTGACCGGAATAAATGAAATGGAAGACAGACAGGAGGAGACGAGGGAAAAGGAAAGGTAAGAGAGGGAATCTGGCAGCACAGGTGTAAGGAAAGGAATCACCTGTGACTCAAAATGATTTTAATGAAAAGAAAAAGTACAGAAAAGTAATAAAAAATGTGAGGCTGGAGAATCATAGAGTTCATGTAATCATTTTTTTTCTCCTTAACTACCCTTTTAGATATTGACCTGCAGTACTTTTTACAACTCTATGACTATAGATTACACAGCTTCAAGTTTTATTGCCTTATATAGCTTTTTTTGCAGTGAGAACAGTGAATGACACATCTCAGCCCCAGCTGTTCAGATATTAGACATTCTGTTCAATTGTTCAGGAGCATCATTGGCCTGAGGACACTGGCATTGTCCCAGGAGGTGTGTGCAGTGATAGTCGAGGTGTGGGGGTGTTCGGTTTTATAACCTGCAGCTCCCCAGCTATAGGGAAGAGAAGAGCCCATATGGCAGTCAAGCATGGCTCCGGCCAGCTCGGGCTCATATGTATGGAAAACACAAGGTCTGGAAAGGGTAGTCACAGGGGGTCATGGTAGTCAGAGAGGCAGCCTGAGGTCCTGGTGCAGGTTGGAAGGTCTTGGTTCGAGAGAAGAGGCTAATTTCTTCTACTTGGCTGAGCAAAGGCCTGAATAATTGCACCCCTTGGGCTGGCCTCTGGGTAAAGTGAAGGTAGAGCAGAGTCTACCAGTGTGGGGAGCAAATGGGGGAGGTTTTGGAAAGGCAACAAGATCACAGAAAAGCCAGTGTACAGCTTTTAACAGATTCTCATTAAATGTGTTTGCTATGAAAGCAGCAACCTCCTTAATCATTATTTGGACTTTACACTGCAGAGAACACTTGCTTTGGTGACATGTACATTCAGTAATCTAAGCATGTGTTTCTGTTTATTAGGACTACGTTCAAGCAGCATCAGTAGCAGGCTAATCCAGATGCCAAGCTGCAATTATTTTTTATTTTCATCCATGGGGACAGCACAGTAAACAAAAATTAACATATTAGAATTTATTTTGCTTGCAGATTAAAAAACTAAAACGATGCAGATCAACTTATGGGAACACCTCTTATAACATTCATGATGCCCTTTTCATTTTTATTAAAAAAACAACATTGAGCAAATCAGTTTCAGTAAGAAATTCTACTCCAAAACTGTAAAAACTTGTGTCTGATGTACTCAAAGGGCCAGTGACAGAATAAAATAATAAGGTTTTAATTGGTTTAACAGATGCGCAGGGCTGACAATCAGGAATTGAGAATGCAGGCAGTATAAGCTGGAAGATGATACTTGAAAGAGTCTAAAAACAGAGAGGCAAATTGGTGACGTCTTCAGGTTTTTTTTTTTATTTCCATCAAAATTCTGTAGGGACTCACATGTAGAGATGTGTTGTAAAGGACTAGGTATATGTTAGAGGATGCTGTAGCAATGGGGGCAATGGTATTTGTAGCCAGAGCAGGTAAAGCAGGAAATTATGAGCCAGAGTCCGGAGGCGAGCAGGCACATGAAATGATGGGTAAAGTTTAGTCAGATGGCAAGGAGAACTGAGGGAAATAAGCTAGCAAAGGTTAGACAAGGTGACTGATAGGCAAAGAGTTTAAAGTCAACAGTATCCAAGTAGTTAGAACAGAGGTCAAAATCCAAGAGAAGATCCAGATCTTTAATCCTTAAAACCTAGCCAGGTCCAGAAGCCAGAGCAGATAGAAACAGATGATCTAGATCTAAGTAACAAAAAAAAAAAAAGAAAAAAGGTAATTTTTCTTTTTTTTTTCCCCTGTGAGTTAGTATCTTGTCATTGCCCTACTTTTGTGATAAGTCTTTTTGATTTGGTTATTATTTAAGAACTCTTAATGACTAGCAGCACTGTTTTTTCTGTAAAAGTTGGAGGAAATTGTCTGGTGTGTTTATGTACAGGTGTAACAGTTTGTTCTCTGGTGATAGTGTGGACTGAGGGGTTGTTGCATTCTGTCGGTGGTATTTTTGTCTCCTTCCTTCTTTTCCTTTTGCTTCTTTTTGCTATTTTCCTTCTTTTTCTGTCCCCTCTAGGTCCAGCAAGATTACATAGAATCAATGATTCAAAGTAAAAAAATAAATAAATAAATCAGATTATCAAGAGGAGCCTTAGACCCATAAGTCTCCCCTTGGAAGAGCAAATTTGTTTAGCACGATACAGCAACCAGATTATCATTTTGCTTGCTATGATGCTGGACAGGAGAGGTTAAAAAAAAAAAAAAAAGACAGATCCAAATAACAGAGTACTCAAAGAATGAGCTCAAATCCAGGGGTCAAAGCCAAGTTATGACAATAGCAGTCAAAATCCGAATCCACAAATCGACAGCCAGGAAAAGTCAGGAGTTAAGTATCATAACTCAGTCTGTTCTCCCACCAAAATACTCCTGATGAAAGTCAAACCTAACCTACATCAAAATCCAAACAATAAAAACCCCAAAACAAGTTACTGAAGCTACCATTTCAGTCTGAACATGTGGAAATAAATAAGTAAATAAATGCATTAGAAGGAAAAAACCCATTGCGAGCATAATGCAGGACAACCTTTTTGACTCACCAAAGAGGTCCATGTGCCTTTCTTTTCCTTTACTCCTTTATTAAAACTGTCTCCAGAAGAATAGTGAAAAGACTTCTCCATCTTTATGTCCACATGTGCTTTGTTCTTCTGGTGTATTTTCACATTTAAGCAGAGAATAACTACTCATTTAGCAAGCTTTAGCAGGCTATGCTTGTACTGTCACTACTGCTACACTTGACGAAGATGAACTTTGATTGGTCTAAAAGACATGAGAAAACCAGCTTCAGGTGAATGTTTTTGTTGTGTTGCTTGTCTGTAATTTATTTATTTACTTATTTTTTTTATACATTATAGAATTTCTTCTGAAAACAGAAAATTTGTGGAATTATGACTGGTTATTTTTTAAATGCAAGACATTCAAAAGATGAGAGTTTAGGTAGTGGCTGCAGAGATAGCTCTAGCTTGCTGCTGTAAATGACTGACAGACCGCCACCGCGACCTGTACTTTGGTCTTTCTATATCCTGGGGAAAGCTCTCATTCAAAAAGAAAAGGGTGTCTGGATGGTGCCTGGTCTCAGCAAGGCACATAAAATCCAGACATTTATTCTGTAGGAGGCAGGACTTGTATGTAATTGAATGTGCATTTAAAAGTTCAATTTTGCTGTGGGATGGAGTAACGGTCTTCACAGAGGACGTAGCAGACTTAAATCCACTCCGCACTTTCCATCTGGTTCCTGTAGAAGTGTTGCCATAGAGACGCCCAAGCTACCTATCCAGTAGGAGATGTTGATGTGTGTGAGGAGTGACAGCTTGCGTGGCTGACCAGAGACCCAGAATGGTGGTGTTTGCCCGTAAGTAGAGGAACTTTCTTCTGGAACTTCAATGGATGTAGTGTAACGGCAGAGAAGTCCAAGTTGTTTAATCACTCCAACGTACGGTGGAGTGAAAAAACTGTTGAAATTCCTCAGCTGGTTGATGGAGAAACTCAGCATAGTGGAACCAATGGCAACGTATAAAATACACTGCAGGTTGTTTTTAGCCGGATGGCTGCTAGCCAAGATGCTAAACAGAGTTCCAACTTTGCAGCAGCGATGACAATGGATGCAACAAAGTTCCCCTGGTGCACTTTACAGAGGCAGAGACAAGTAGAATCTAGGCTGTCAGGACTCAGAAAGAAGTTTTCTGACCACAGTAGCAGCAATGATCTTCAAGCGATGTTGTGCTAGCAGCAACAGGTAGGCAACCACTGTAAAGAAGAAAGACGCAATTTTTCACGAACAAGCCTGCTGTAACAACGTAATAATCAATAACAACAACCTACTTCTGTTTACACTAGAAACATAACGGACACAAAATATAAGAATTTTAATAAAAACAACAATGGAGTACAAGTAGTACTGGTGCAGCCATCTTTAAATCCGGAATCTCGGGGTCTTTTGAAAGTTATAAGTTTGCTGTTCAGAAAAACAAGATCCCTTTGTCATTTCTGGCAAAAATCCCTCAGATTTCCGAGTTTTGAGGACAGCTGGATTGCAACGTAATCCCATGTATTCGGAATTAAGTGAATTGCACCACTAATTTTCATAATGGAAGTCATGGTATTTTAGTTAATATCCAAAGAGGATGGCACAATTCTAACAGGACGTTTCAAACTTACAAAATGCTAAAACAGGAGAAATGTAGCTTTTGGCATCAGAATAAAAATGAAACCTTAAAGTTTTCATGACTTTATAACCGACTTTTTACATTAAATTATAAAATATCAAATGTAGACTTTCACTTTTGGGATTAATTAAATAGCCCTACATTGTTTAAACCATTTTTTGTTGGGAATTAGGCTATGAAATAAACTGTTATCTAGAAAAGCAACAAAAGAAAAATAGTCCTCTCTAAATTTCTTGTGGTAATTGCTGCAGACAGCTCTATCTACTGAGGACAAAAGCCCACCATGATGATGTGGCGTACAGAGGTACTGATGGTGCTGAATAAAGTGTTGCATGGATGACAGCTCCACCAGTGTGACACACACACTCAGAGACACACTCCAGGGCCAAGTAATGAATCTGCCACAACCTCAGAGACTGAAACACCTCGATATGACTGGATTTCCTCGAGTTCATTAGAAAGTAAAGACTAACTCAGCGATATTGACTGTTGGTGGTGAGAAAGAGGAGGTGACAGAGACGTTTTAAACACAGAAAGGGCCGAGAGAAATAAATGTGACTTGCTCAAGTGTAATTATACTCACCTAGTTCGCAGGGGAGATTAAAAGCCAAAGAAATGGATAAGGAAAGGAGCACAAGACATGAAAGAGTATAGAAATACTCGTTGCTCTGCAATGTCTCCCCTCCATTTTTTAATCACTGTATCATTTCAGAGTCTCACTTCTGTTTGCCTTTTCCAATTATAAAGGTGTGATTCTGGGCTTCCACACCCCCCTCTTTTTAATAAAATCATAACTGCATTTAAGTTTAAGGAGGATTAATCATTTTGTTTTGTTTGTCAGAAAATGATGAAATTTGACTTAATTATCACTTACAAATTTTACCCTGAAGTAAAGTCATCAGACGTCGTTGAGAATTAATAGTTTTGCAATTCGAACAATCCAAACTGAGCCAGCACTGCCCTCTAGTGGCTGTTGGTTTCTTGCACATACATAAAAGTGTCAATCCTGTCAGAAAATGGATTATGACAGTCTAATTTATTATTATCTCCGTTCCTTTGACCCAGTATATGAGAGCTTCATCCTGATGTCCTAATGACACGCAACCACGGTCACACTCAATCTACTCAATCCTACAACCAGACTCAGCAGCAGTGTCCACACCAGCTCCTTCTCTCCCCTTTTGTCAAAACTAATTCATCCAGTATGATAAAGACAGAGTGAGAGAGTTCTGGTATTAATCAAAATGGGATCTGTTAAATAGATAAAAAAATATAATTTGTAAAGGCCATATTTGAAAGAAAATCTCCAATTATCATATCTACTGGATTGGTTTTCTTCTTCTTCTTCTTCTTCTTTCTTTCTTTCTTTTGTTTTGATTTTGATCTTTGATTCACAACTTATCAAGCATAGTGATATTTCTTTTTTTATGTGGATGGTCTTTTTGGGGGGAAAAACTTTTTTTTTTTTTTTGTAAGATTTTTTTTTATTTTAAGGGTTTCTAGTTGAAACATTGAGTGCATATGCATCTATATTATGTTCAATTATGAAGTACAAAATAGTTTCCATACAATTCCATGTCCAGCATTTTCTCCTAGATCACAGAGCCACAAAATAATGTGCTCATCTCAAGTCTATTTTCCTCTATTTTCCTCTAAACATGCTTTAAGTAAACATGTTTTAAGTAAAGTCTACATATTGGTATGGCCTGCTTGCAAAGAAATCACCAGGATCCATTATGAATTTAATGTTAACATCTGTTTTTTTATTTTTTAAACATAAATCCAGGGATATTATCCAAAATACCCACATCAAAGACTGTTGGCCATGCAGAATTGTCTTTAAATACTTTCAAATACATTGAAAACTAACTAATATGCATGTCCCAGTCTTATGGGAGATTTCACTTCAATGAAAACTGATCAGGAAGCAAACGGTCTGCTAATCAGATGCAGCTCCTCTGATTCTGCATGCCTTGAATAAATCAATGTCTCAAACCACTCAAAAAATCCCCAAACAGCAACAGAGAAGCTGGATGGAGATTTGTGCAAGAATAGACCTGCTAACCACAACACAAAAAGTCTAAACACATTTGATTTGAAATAGAAATTATTGTCTAATAGGCAGCAAAGAAGAAAAGAATCAAAAGCACACATTTAATAAGATGTTATTTAAGTAAACTTATTGTTGTTCATTAAGTAATCTCCCCAAAAAAATTTATTTTAAACTGAAATACATTTCTGTGTGTGTGTGTGTGTGTGTGTGTGTGTGTGTGTGTGTGTGTGTGTGTGTGTGTGTGTGTGTGTGTGTGTGTGTGTGTGTGTGTGTCCCCTTTTCAGAACTTAATAAATAAATAAGAAGAACATCCTCAGGTCTCAGACCTTCATCAGATTATTGTCGTCTTTAACTCCTTGTCTCTATATCCAGCCATCATGGGCTCCTTCAAGCAGCTGTTAGAACATTAAAATGATCCCACAAAAATATCCTTAGTTGTTAGTTGAAAATCACAGCAAGATTTTTGGAAGTCAAATCAACATCTTTTGGATTTTGGAAACAAATTCTGTGGTGTAAAGATTTTCAATTCAAACGTTTTGGCTGCACTGAGCAAAGCAAAAGCAAATGGGTTTTGATTCTTGCTTAATGCAGTGCCTAAACCTTGGCTTTTTTGTCACTTCGATGGCTATAAACGAAACTTTAACTTAATAAAGACAATTTTATGCCTTTTTGGAACAATACAGCACCAGGTGCAGAAAAAGCAAAGCTGCTGATCACAAAGTTTGTAGGCGCTAACATTAGCAGGACTGCAGCAGCAGGGAGAGATTCTCCAGATACTTGATGGATCCTCAACTCACAGCTCAGTTGCCGAGGAATCGTGTAATCTGTCCATCCTGTCCGACTTCATCCTCTCTAGACTTCGACTCAGAAGGACAAACAGAAGGCCGGCCAGCAGGTGGAAAAATATGGCCACTGGAGCCAGGAGGAATGAGGGACCATGCTGGATGCTGATCTGGAAAGAAGGGCAGCTGGAGACCCTTTTGTAGAGGGCAAACTGCTCTAGAGTATCCAAGACCTGGACCCAGATCAGATACATCACCACCACAGCCAGCAGACACAATCCTGATCGGCACACAGACATAAGAAGGAAAGAAAAACAAACAAAAAAAAAGCTGATCTGCATCCGTTTTTCATAAAACTCTCACCAGAATGGGAACCAACAGTAACAGAAAAGTTAAACTTGATTTTTATCAGAAAATCAAAGAACTCAAAAGGTTTTTTTTTTTCTTTTGTCATGAATAGACTCTCTTTTCAGACACGTTATAAACAACATCTGCCATTCCCTTCTTTAATTTAGCCTTATCTGTTTGTCTTGTTCTGTCAGGATGCCACATTAAGTCTTTTGTCCTAGCTCTGTGGGACAGCTGGAAACCTGCAGGACTTTATTGTGGCTCCGCGGGTAATCTTTTCTGTCCTATCCTAACTGCTCAAAGAAGAAAGAATAAATTGAGACTATTATTAGTTAGAATGAAGCAGCTATTGATGTTCAAAGCTGTTTTGTTTGTATTAAATAAGAAAAAGGAACTTTGTGCAGCGATTGCAAAGCTCCAAAAATGGCTGACATTACCTTTTCATTTCTGGATTGTATTTGCATTTTAACCATTTTTTTTGTCAAAGATTTGTCAGTTTTTACAAAGGCGTGCCTTCAAAACTCACATCTGGACCTTGTTATTTTTGCAATATCCCCTACATCTAAAAAAACACAGAAGGAAATGTTGGCTCACAAACAAAGTTTCCTCTGTTTTGGATATTTATGCAGAGGGTTTGGCACAGCAGAGGAGTGGATGTTTTAAGTCTCAGCATACTGATGATGGGTGACGGGGTTGGCAATGTTTGAGGTCAGCTGGATCTCGTGGAAGTACTGGAAGACCTTTCCAAATGGCATTCTTGACTGGAAAGGAAGGTTTTTTGGGGTGTAAGAGATGATAGTTCAGCCAAGTGCTTCAATCAACTAGCAACACTTTTGTGCAACCAGAGAAATTTTTGCAAACTGATGCAACTAGAATCCTTTTAAAACCTTCACCCAAGCTGACGGATGCTTCACCAGAGATGTACAACATTTTTTAAATGTAGCATCACCAGAAAAATACAATTTTACTGCCTTTGTTGCTATTTAAGCTGATTATAATATTAGATATTAGAAAAGGCATGATGCCACTTTAATATTGAATATCTAATGGTTAAATGGAGAAATATTGTTTAAAATTGTGAGCTAAGGACAAAAAAACCTAGGCCACAATTCACACAGGCTTACACACAGGTGTGAATCCATCCTGCTTCGTATCAATGGCTCAGGCTGGTGAGGTGGTAATGATGTGAAGGATATTTTCATGGTACACCTTAGTACTAACTGAGCATGGTTTAAACAGAGCAAAATCTCAGGAATGTTTCCATAACCTTGTTGGATCAATGCCACCAAGAAATAAGGCAGATCTGGTAACGAATCAAGTGGCTGGTGAGTGTATATATGCTGAGTCATTACCTCCACAAAGCTGAAGAGCTCCACCCACTTTGTAGAGTTTGTGTTTGGTCAGTGGAGCAGCACAGATGCCAAGGAATCCACCAATAATGATAGCCATCACACCTGTGATGAAGAAGATGCTCCAGAAGGTCCTAAAAACTGAGAGACTCCCGATTAGTATTATATTTATATAACACTACAATACATCACATAATACCAACCAATGGCAGATGGATGTTCATAGGGCTCTGAGGGGAAACCTTGCAGATCCACCTGCACTGGCTCATTAACAGGAAACGGGAAGAGAAAAGCAGCTTGGCAGACCTTCGAGAGGGGCTGATTTGCTAACAGGGACAAAAGCAGTTGTTATGAGGTTTTAATGTTTTGCGTCATTTATGTTGCAGCAACCACATAATGAATGATCTCACAGATCCAAAGGTCCCAGATGGAGAAGTCGCTAGAAACGGCTTGGAAGGAGCAGCGCCAGAACAGACCCTCATGGAACATCCTCACATTATCCACAGTCTGCAGGATCCACAAAAAAAAAGTGAAAAATTTGTGTGAGAAAATTTAGCAACAACATTAACTAATCGTATTAAGATTTAGAAGAATGTAGTTTGTCTTGCTGATGTAAGTGAGGCCTTCCCTGAAAAAAGGCATTGTCTGGATGGCCATATATTTGCATTACAACCTTTAAATGCCTCCGCATTAATAAAGATGGGCACATGCAGTCCTTTAGTGCTGATAACAAGCTGTAGGGTCCCTCCTCTCTGAAACTCAGATGATAAAGTCAATGTTTTCCAAAGACTGTGCTTTTATTCACCCCTGGATTAAACTTAGACTTAAAGGTGGCTGCGTTTCTGGATGCCGTTGAGGTTGGATGTCACACTGAAAAAAAGAAAAAAAGCACACCCGATGGATGTCAGGTGTGCTTCCTCAGATCAGAATTTGAGCCAGTCTCTGAAGACCAGTCATCAAATCAGGAGTCATCTGCAGAAGATGATGAAATCCTTAAAGAGATCCACTGTGATCCAACTCCAGCCTCAGGAGGGGGGAGTTCAGGTTTCCATATCACAGCATGCTGGCAGAGACGACTGGGAAGGAAAGTCAGTAAGACTGTTTCTCCATCAGTGAGCAGCAAGTGTGGAGACATGAAAAACCTGGGAGAGTCTTCAAAGATGGAAAGCTCATCGACAAGAGCAGTGACGGATTCTAAGACACGACGATGGCTCGCTGCATCCACCAGACGGACTTTACATCACCAGGAAAAACAATGAGCAGCATCCCTGCTGTCATCATGAAACTTCCCCAGCAAATGGCTCCATTTAAAAAAAACTTTTTTTTATGGAATTTTTTTACTAAAGTCTTTAAACTTTCTCACCTTTTGATAAAAAATAAATAGGGAAAAATCATAAATGTGCAAGTTAAAAAAAAAATTAAAAATGATTCATTAATATTTGAAGAGAAATAATAGAAATGTGTTAAAATAAAGAAATGGAAGTTAAATTAAATTATTTTCTGTGAATATTATGATTTTCATGTAGAGATTTTTAAAAAAAGACTAAAATTAAATAAACTGATGCCATTTGTGTTATCTTTCCATTCTAATCTGTTTATTGACTAATGGCTGAGGTGTTTAATGAAATATATAGAGCAACTTGTCACATTTGATCAAATTTGAAAACGTTTAAAAGCTTTACACTAATTCTCAGGTAGACAGTAGTGTTTAAACCACACAAACTATAAGTGGGGGTGTAAAGTGTGCCAAGGCACTGCCTGGTTTGATGCATCAGAATGGGATCATCTTGAACATGCCTACATGCACCGAGTTGCTGCCATGTGATAAGCGATTAGCTATGTGTTAGCAAACCATTGAACATACCTAATAAAGTCTATAGAATTACATTTCAATCAACGGAAAAGAAGGCAGGAAAAACTTGTAAGTATTTAGGAAAACCCAGATGGTTGCTTCCAGCATATAGCCAGAAAATATACTCCACAAAGTATAGCATATTTTGTGGTAATACACGTGTTCTAAACTACTTTGTAAACATTGAAACTATTTAGCTACATGTCCATGAAGCATAACTATTAAATACAGCATAAAAAGGTGTGATTTGTTCAACTGACTATAGGTTTTTAAATATAATTTTTTAGTCAAGTTGCATGGGTTTCCAGGAAGTGAAATGCACAGTTCAAATACCTTTAAGTTGCCTCTTGTCTTGCTCAGCCCACTTCCTTCATCGCAGGACTCTGCAGCCAGCAGCCAGTATTCCGTCCCGCAGGACAGCAGCATAAACAGAAATCCTGTTGCTCCAAAGAACAAAGCCAAGAAGAGGAGCACTTTAAGCCTCTCAAGAGGAGACATCTCACCCTGCTGCTCCTTTTAACCAGACAATTCTCAGTTTTTAGATTTGCTGTAGAAAAATTATAAACTGCTTCAAATCTGCATGTTTCCAGGTGCCGAGCAGTCAGGTGGATGAAGGGTTGAGTGAAAATAAACGTTTGCATCATGTTTGCAGGGATACAGTTACAAGAAGGGGGGTTCGGTCACACGAAAATAGCCGTGCAGCAGTAAGAATAGATGCAAAGGCATTTCTTCCAGCCTGAGTTTAATACTGACAAAAAAATCAGCAAGAAAAACAGACATCACAACTGTAGAAATACATCCTTGGCATTTATTGGAATGCCAGCATTGAAATCCAGATTTGGTACAGTACAAGGCTTTCCAGTATTACTGAGATCTAGGCAACAACAGTGATGGTCCAAAAACAGTCACTCAAATTGCTTGTTCATATATTAAAACCACATTTTCTTCCCAAGATGGGTTGTTCAGAAGACGATTAATACAAATAAAAAGAAAAAAAAAGGAAAGCAGTTAGTCACAACGTTGCAGGAGAAGACAACGTGGGGAACGTTATCTGAGCACTCTTTATTCATTTATTTCCTCCAGGTAATGAGGGTGATATCGTTTAAAGATTAGAGTGAATTTCAGCATTTCTGATGTCTTTATGTTTGCACCTGTTTGATGGCTTAATGATCAAACACATGATTTAATGTAACTCCTACATAACACATAGAAAGAACCCACCCCATTTACACAGAGATGCATTTATACAGGACTCATGTTGATTAATTACAACCCTGTGAGGATATACAAGTTCATATATGAGGCACGCAGAAATGAAAAGATTCATCACCTATTATTAACCTACTTGCAGTAAACATTTTATCTGAGGATCCTTTGGGATGAGTCACCTCTAATAATTTCCTCTAATATGTGAGGACACAGCTGCTCTTCCATCTTCTGGTTTGGTCCATTGTTGCTTTGTTCAGGCCTGTTGGAGCATCCTTGCAAAGGCTCATGGGACTTCCGCAGCAATGTGAGGTCTTGCGGTTCTTTCATCTTACTTTTTTCGTTTTTTTGTTTTTTTTTCTTCCCTCGGGCCTATGCTGAATGCAATCAGGTGACGCCTAAGACATGACTCCGAACACGGGGTTGTGGCGGCAGATGCTCGGCCCGATCTCCTCGTAGTCCTTCTTGGTGTGGCACACCTGGTAGAACTCCGGCTGCAGAGACATTGGGTTTGATTGTGTGATATCAGAAAAGCGTAGAAGAAAAACGAAGCAAAAATAATTATTTAAATACTCACAGTAGATGCCAGCATTGATCCTCCGAACCACACGGCGTACCTCTGCATGTGATGAGTGATGACTTGCACATCAATGGGCTTTGGCTGCAATTAAAGAGCAAGTGCACTCAACAATGAGGACATACAGGAAAAGACGTGCCAACTCCAGTTCTACTTTCCTTACGCTTTACCTTCAACTTGCCGCCGCTCAGCTCCTCGCTTATTTTCAGTCGTGCGTCCACAGTCCTCTTGAGGTCCCTCTGCAGGCGTCTGCCAAAGTCCCTGAACATGGTGGAGCCGCCGGAGAGCACAACATTCTGCAGAATGTCAAAAAAAAAATGGAGACAACAAACAATGTTGTAGGCTGGAGTAAAACTTATTATCACTGAAAATACTGTAAATAGAAATGCGAGTAGAGTTCTCAGAGAATTGTGCCGACTTCGATTTTCCATGTTTATGTCAGAGGTGTGCGACAGTCATGGCAAAACTTTTAGTTCGCAGCTCTTAAAAAAGTTTCAATTTCAAGTTGGTTGGGGTCCGTTCACCTTACTGTTCCCCTGGCCCGTCTCTCTACCATCTCATTCACTCCCATCCGAGATTCGGAACATCAAATCTCTTCCATCATTCACATCTGCATTCTAAACCCACCTGTTTAAACTGGCCAGCTCCCTATAAATCATGTAACTGAATGGTATGTAATTTTTATATCAATGTCTTTTAATCTATTTTAAACTCTTATCTAATTTACTTTTATTTATTTTTCCTTTTGTGTACGGTGACCTTGGGTGTAGAAAGGCACCAAGAAATAAAATTTATTATTATTATTATATTATTATTTTTTTGTTGTAGAAGTGTGTTTCTATGGGAGCATGCTGCATTCACTTTTTTTTGTTTCTTCTGATTTTTTTCACTTCCAAGCTCTGTAATTATGTGCAAGGATGTCCACAATGATGAGAAGGGGGTGTGTGCAGTGTTGCAGGCTGCTACTTCAGGACCACAGCATCAGAACTCTTTATCACTCCTACTTCTTTAATTCTGTAAAGTAGCTATTATGAAGATTCTGAACTGTGTGAAAATGCCAAAATTGTCAATGAGTGATACCTGAAAAGTGCCAGAAGTCAGGTTAAAAAAAGAGCAGATCCTTCAACTGTGGTTGTGATGATGTGGATGCTGTGCTTCTGCAAAAATCTACATCATAACTTCAAGTGATTAGTTGTATCAGACAGATTTCTTATTGGTAGAAACCTTAAAATCTTAAATGACTTGCTGTTTCGGGGACATGAACTATGGTTACCACTTCTGTGGTAAATAACTGGAGCAGTGTTCTTTTCATGAAATATTAGGTCTTTTTCTTAACACGTATATTTTTGCTCACTGCACTGATTAAGTTGGTTTAACTTCAGTCTACAGAAGTTGGTTCTTGAATGTCTCAGGCTTCTTTAAATGATAATTGATGAGCTTCAAATACATGTTTTCTTTTTATGATTCCATAAATGCCGGTGCAGATGCTGCTACACAGTCGTGTGCTTCTACAGTAGAGTTTGATAAATATTGCTAAAAGTTTCAGTTAGCAATCCTATGAAGGGAGTTGAAATTTTCATCAGCAATATCCAACTCTGTCCTTCAAAAAGCCTTCTTTTCCTGCTTGTCTCTCCCACCTACAGCAGACCTGATGATTGATAAGGCCTGCTGAAACCACACCAATAACCAGCACCCTGCTGCTATAATAGTGCAATAAATGTGCTGATCTGAGCAGCTGTCATTTAATTAGAGGGGCTTGCCACCATGGCTTTGTCATATTGCGATTAAACTTTGTTTGGTGTAGTCTTCTGTCTCACCAGTCCTCCAACACAGATACCTGGGTACCTTGTACTGTTTGGAGACCTGTCTGTGCAGGCCATGATGTTTTACTAGTAATAGATTCTGCATTTTCTGAACTATACCAGATGCCTGGGTGTGGACTTTAGGTTTATCAAGTCTGCTTTTAGATTGCAACTTCCTCATTTCACACCGCTGGACTGTACTTGTTTTGTGTGGTTGAGTCTTGAGAGGTTTTGCCTCTAATGCTACTTCCTACTATCCCTGGATGGGTCAGGTTTTAACAGCAATAACCAAAGTTAAACTCTGCATGCTCCAGATATTAGATTCCACTGCACTGGAGCCATCATCAGTGGAGGAAGGCAAGTGTATTTTTTTTACCTTATAAAGTGGACGCCTGACATCAATGGGGCAGTTCTGGATCACTTCATCCACCACCTCTGAGATCGGCTGGGTGAAGTCTGGGTTGGCAAACTGGATGAGGGAAAATTCTTTGAGGGTTTGTGATACAGTGAAAAGCTCAGCAGTAAAAACACAAGCAGCAGCTTCTGTACCTCTGGGTGGAAAAAGATCTCAGGCCCGAGGAAGCGCTCGTATCCAACATCAATGGTGAACTCCTTCTTGCTGATGGCATTGATGCCCGTGTATTGTTTGAGCCACTTGGAGCCATCTGTGTCGTACTTGTTGAACTCCTTGACCAGGTCGGGGCAAACGTAACTGAACCGCTCCTGAAAACAAAACACAGCCGATGTGGTTAAAATCCAAGTGTGTCGACCACTGATGATCAAATGCCGCTGCACTGACCTCTAGTGGCTAAATGAATACATGACAGAAGCCCTTCCTTTCATGGCATCTTTTTGCAGATTCCACAACAGAAAAATGTGAAATATGAAAAATGCATTGTCTCTAAACCGCCCTCAGACACACTCACCTTTACAGCTTTAGCCGTCTCCAGCGACTGCTCAGGAGGTATCCCCACCTCTCGCTCCCTCAGCAGCTGCTGGGTGAAGTAAGTGATGTCTCTCCCAGCGATGGGGATGTGCTTAATGCAGCTGCCGATGACGTAGCCTTCAGCCTGGAGGACGAACATGTCAGTGTTTAACGTGGCGGTCGAGGATGCAGCCAAGAATTTTTAATCAGGTGAAAGTGACACTCACCACCGGGATGACATGCGTGACCCCGTCTCCACTGTCAATCACGGTTCCTGTCAGCGTCCGCTCTCCAACCTGTCTGGATGTCCAGGAGGCAGCCAGCGCCAGGACAGCCTGACACAGATGGGTTTAAAGTTCAAGTTCAAGAAGTTTATTGTCATGTGCTCAGCAGCAAAACAGGGTTTGTACTGAACAATGAAAAATTTTTTGACAATGCAGGCGTTCAGAGTAAACTAAAACTAAACTCCAAACAATAAAAAAAGAAAAGAGCATGAATAGATATAAATGTGTAGGATAGGAAGGAGTCTCAGAATTTTCTCTGCTTTTTTTTGCAGCACCTGGACTCAAAGATGCTCTGCAGAGATGGCAGCTTACAGCCAGTGATATGCTCAGCATTCTTTGCCACCCACTGGAGGGACTTTCTTTCAGCAGAAGAGCAGCAGCTGAACCAGGAGATGATGAAGCCAGTCAGGGCACTCTCAATAGTGCTTCTGTAGAAGGTGCAGAGAGTGGTGGTGGACAGGCCAAACATCTTAAGTCTCCTCAGGAAAACAGTTTTTTATGGGCAGCTTTGACAGCTGTAGTGATGTGGGTGGTCCATGTGAGGTCCTCACTGATGTGCACACCAAGCAGCCATCTCCACTTCTAATCCCCTGATGTATAATGGGCGGGAACTTCTCACTCTGCATTTCCTGAAGTCTATGACTATTTCTTTGGTTTTGCAGACGTTAAGGGAGAGTTTATTGTCCTGGCAACACGTTTCCAGGGCACAGAACCCTTCCCTGTAAGCATTCTCATCATTATTGGAGATGAGGCTCATGATGGTGATGTCAAACTTCAGAATGGCGTTAAGAGCTATGTGTAGCCACGCAGTCAAAGGTCATCAGGGCATAGAGGAGGGGGCAGAGAATGCAGCCCTGTGGAGCTCCTGTGCTCAGAGTCAGGGTGGAGGAGGAGACGTTGCCTATCTTTACCACCTGAGGTCTATCTGTCAGGAACTTCAAGATCCAGTTACAAACTGGGGCCGTTAGTTCCAGGATCCCGAGCTTCATGATGTCCTTAATGGGAACTATTGTATCGAATGCTGTGCTGTAGTCAACAAACAGCATTCTCACATAGGTGTTCTCATAGTGGGAGAGGGCAGAGTGCAGCAGCAGCGAGATGGGTCATCAGGGGATCTGCTTGGCTGGTAAGCAAATGGGAGGGGTCCGGTGGCTGGGGGAGGAGGGAACATATGTGGGTCTTGACCAGCCGCTCAAAGCACTTCCTGATGGTGGATGTCAATGCGATGTGGCAGTAGTCATTTAGGCAGACGATGGGGAATGTTTCGGGGACATGAACTATGGTGATCTGTTTGAAGCATGTGGGGAAATTGGTTTACTTTAAGAAGAGGTTGTTATTTATTTAAAATAAATAATCGCAGCCACAGGCAAAGTGAGAAAGCTTTACTGTCGAGCACTAAATTCGAATGACTTATAAACTTTGTGGTCATATTTAGAAAGGATTAGTGCTTGATGACGACACTGAACACATATAAATAAAGTCTGAAGAATTAAAGAAGCTGTGAAACCTAAAAAGAAGAAGTGAAAATAAGAAACTTCCCCTTTACTGCTTTACAATCTGGGTCTAAGAGCTAAACCTAATTTTACCCACAGCCTACCAGTCAGATCAGGAAATATTGACTGCATGACTGACTGGATGTGTAAACTCACCTGAACAGCAATGTAGAGGCCTGGGACATTGAAGGACTCGAACATGATCTCTGCGGTGTACTCTCTGTTCTCAGGTGTGTTAAGGGGAGGCTCTGTCTGAAGACAAAAAAAAAAAGACAAAAGCTGAAAGGAAGCAATGAGCTCATGCTCCTTTGTGGTACACCAGACCTGAAGAAGCCTCTGACTGAACACACTCTGTAGGCAGGATGTTTTCCACAGCACAGGGACTTTTTCCTGACTCAAGCCTATATTGAAAAGGTGAAAGTTTGGCAGGAAATATGCGGGTTCATGAAGGGTGTGTGGTCTATTTAAAGAGGGCCTAACACTGAAAATTGTTCTGAACTGAACCTGTTAAAGAGGACATTCCAGTTTGGGCCCTCAAAGCACCCTTACAGAAAATCTTCAACATCATTAGACCAAGTTTTAATAGTTGCTGCTGAATGAGCTTAATGGGCTTGTAGTTGGAGGTTAGACTCATATAATGCTCTGCTCTTCCTACAGGAGGCAGAGCAGAGAAGCATAAAATAAATCCATCTTATCTTCTCCGGTGGAGCAGCTGACAAATTGTCAAAAACGTTGGAAGTGTAGCAGAGACGGAGACATTAAAATCTGCTTCCCTGAATGTGTTAGCAGCTTAGCAACGACTCAGCTTGTTACATCACAGGATGCATCCACAGAGGTATTGCGTATGAAATAAACCGCTACCAGAATCACTCGGAAACACTTTATGAGTAGGTATTAAAACAAAAACTAAAAGCTAACCTAGATGCAGAGCCTCTCCTATACATTGGCATGTGCATGATGGATCCATCTGTTGACAAGCACTGCAATACCTCCACTTTTACTTTTCCTGCTCACTTTGATGTCTCTGTTTGTATGGTTTTTAAAGCAGAGCATAAAAATGAGAGTCTGGGATATGTTCCTGCAGCCATGAGATTTTTTACCAAAAAATGTAGTCCAATAATAAAGCAAATAAAGCAAACAGTGGAAATATGAGATTATATCAATAAATTGGAGTAGGTGTTTTTTTACGCAGTAATATTCACCTTTAACAAAAGGCATCTACTGAATTAAAGAAATCAAATATGCCTAATTTGGAGTTGGATCCCTGCGTATACATCAGGTCTTACCAGCAGGAAATAATGATCTTCAGGTTCTGCCCGCAGATACTTGAAGATGATCTGCTCCATAAATCTTTCCATCAGATCCCAGTCCTCCACTATCCCATGACGGATCGGCCACTGGGAGGAAAAACAAAAGGTGTTAACACTCAGCTTCTTGTCAAACAGAGAACAGGCTCTTGTCTGTGCCCTGTGCATTCACCTTGGTTGCATATGATGGTTTGTCAATGGCTTCATCTCCAATGTAAAAGTCCAGATCATCAACTCCCTTCATCATCCTGCGCTGCGCCTGGTCTCCAACTTTCGCTGACTCTTTGATTGCAATGCCTGGAGATGACCAGCAGCAGGGACGAGTGTTAAGTTGGAAACTAATACTGCTTTATCATGGACAAATCTAGATTCCTTTTGTGCACAAATAAGATAATCTTCCTTTTGACTGCTTTTGGTATTACAGATAGCTGATATTTTCAACTGAAACCTCATAGAGATATATAATTTTCTTTAAATGGCTACAAGTTCTGCATTCAGGTAGAAATAATTTAATATATGATAATCTGTATAACAGTAAAAAGAAAGAAAAAAAGTTACAAATTATCTTCAAAACTGAACTAATTAGCAGAAATTTTAGCTGATTCTAGCGACAAAAGAAAGAAAGAAAAAGCTACTTAATTTCAGCTCAGCTAAATAAAATTTTATAAATTCATGGCTTGGCTTTTCACGATTCAGAATTACTCATAAATCATGATTATCTATAGTAGTGATCTTAACAGCAAAATCTTTTACATTCATCTCTATGAAAGTAGCTGGATTAAACTGAAAAATATATACTTCCACATTATTAACCACCATCTCACAGAACTGAAAAAGTTTTTTAATCAGCATCATCTGACTGCATTTTTCATATCTGCCTTGTACAACATGAGACTAAAAGGCAAACCGAGATGTTATATTTCATTTATGTTCCTGTACTCATGTCAAATTAGCTTCTTTCATTTAGTATTATGCTAATGTTATTAGTAGGCATACACTATATATAAGTTAATCAGACCTACTTAAGTCATGAACTCTGATGGTTAAATAAATTAGCATAAAATGACCCTTTTATCTTTGCTAATGTAAGTGTGCAAGTGGAGGTCTTTAATTAAAAGCTTCCTTGACATCCACTGCTGCTCTACTTTTCCTTCCCCTGAGGGAAGATGTGTTAATAATATGTTGCAAGCCTTTTTAGTCACTTTGCTTGTGTATATTTTTCCAGGTTGTGCTATAAAAAGAACTAAAATTGTCAGTCTGATGCCTAAAAAGGGAAGAATTGTCATGGAATACATCATCATTGTGCAAGTTTATAGAGAAAATAACTATTATCTAAAATATTTATTTCTAGTATGATGACCTTTACTTGTGTCTCTGTATTGAAATGTAGTTTGTGCCGAGACAAGTCCAGTACAACTTAATTTATGTATTTTTTCTGTGCACTCACATGAAGGCATGATGAACTGGGGCTCTGTGTTTCCTGCATAGCCAAGCTTTGTGTACCTAAACACGAGAAAAATATCAACATAAATTAACATAAATTTGTTTATTTTCTTTTATATAATTGAAATGTTTGCTGTCAACGACCCACAGTCATTTTAAATCAGTAAAATAAACCATGTAGTATGTTCGGTGCTGCGAAGTCTCCAGGAAGTAACATTAGCGCTAGTACCTAGAAGCTTCATTGAACTAATATATACAGAATTTTAAAAAATTAAAACAATTCATGTAACACCGTAGTAGACTCATCTGCACAATCAACCGTGGCATTAACAGGTTGTGTAATACTAAAAATGTAAACAACTGTTGTCTGTAATGCTAGCTTACAAGCTAAAGAGCAACACTGTAGGGCGTTAGCTGGAAGTTTGACAGCGGCTTATGTGGTCAATGAAAGACAGGCTAACGCTAACTAGCATCTAATTGGGGGTACTTACCCTGTTCCACAGTCAACAACACAAGCCGGTAGTCGACCAGCCATTTTTGCGCTCTTTGATTCAACGTAAAAGAGGAAATATCAGGCGTCCGATATCCAGAGGGGTGTGTTATCAGGAACTGAGTTACACCGCTGAAGCCTGAATGAACAAAAATCCCTGCTGCTTCGAGAACGCTTCCGGGTTCCGTGGCATTCATTTTCAAGCAGTCAGCAGGTTTGAACAAGAAACAGCGCCCACGAGTGGACAAAGTCTGTAATTGCGATACAAAAAAAAAAAAAAAAAAGTTAAAGGTTGAAGAAGAAAGGTACGGAAGTACGAAAGCGTGGAGCTGTCACCCAAATAAAAAAAATCGGACCTTATCAAGGTACACTCCACAGCAAAGTACATTTTATAGGCATACACGTGATGTGCGAGACAGTTCTTATTTATGGCCTTAGTTAGTAATCCAACTACTTCTGTTAAATCTCATCAACTTTTTGTACTGAATTTACAGAACTGATTACTTTTTTCATAAAAAAAACAAACAAAAAAAAAACAACAAAACATCAGTTTTTGTTCTATTTGTGACACCAAAATAAAATCACCACATAAAACAAATGAACTTTCTCTGTTTCCTTCATATATCAGTGAAGTAGAAAATCAGGTTAAGGCATGGGAGTTTATCTTATAACAACTTAGACTTACGAAAGAGAAGCGACTTCAGTAACTTTGACAAGAGAATGTGTACATGCATTTCTACCCTTAAATCATGAAATTAGTCAGTTTTATGAATGTGGACCCTGGTTAGAAAGACACTGCTGAAGTCTCCTGAAAGCTTTATGCATCTGGGTGTAGCCTGTTCCCCTTTGCTGAGAGGATAATGACCTTAAAAAAAAAAGCAATAAAACAGCATTTCTTGATGATGCTCGCCTGAATGTAAACAGTTTTTTTTTTCTCCTCTTTTGACTCTTCAGTGCTTTACATTAAAACTTTCCACCACCATGTTGGCATCTTTAATTTCCTTTATGTGTTTCCTCTAAGAAATAAAGCTAAAATAAAAAATAGTAACCGAGAATAACTGGCATTTGCTGACTGCTGTTTGAAACAATGTTTAAAAATGCCAGCCGGTGATAAAAAAAACAAAAACAAAAACTGAAGGAGCATTAGCCAAGCCATATGGCAGGACGCAGTACTCGAAGTGGCCAGTGTGGGTGCTGAATGTGGTCTTCCACTCATCTCCTTCCCAGATGCACATTAGGTTATAGGCACTACGGAGATCCAACTAAGTAAATATGGTAACCCCATGTAGCTGGTCTGGGGCACTAGGTACCAGAGGAAGAGGGTAGTGATCCTTCACAATGATGTTATTAAGTCCCCAGTAGTCAATGCATTGTCAAAGGTCCCCACCCTTCTTAGCCACGAAGAAGATGCCCGTGGCTGCAGGAAAGGGGGATAGACAGATGAATCCCTGTTTGAGAGCTTCCTCGATGTAAGCCTCCATTGCTTAATGTCCCACCTGGTTGATAGGATAGTTTTGACTCCAGGGGGGTGAGGTACCCGCCAGGAGATGGATGGCACAATCCCATGGATGGCGAGGTGGCAAGCAAGTAGCTTGGACCTTGCTGAACCCTGCCACCAGGTCTTGATAATCCCTAGGAGAGATGCTTATAATGATTCTCCATTAATAATAATAATAATAATACATTTTATTTGTTGCCGCCTTTCTTGACACTCAAGGTCACCTTACAGGATAAAACACAAGAGTAAAACAAATCAATAAATACATTCATAAATTAACGGATATATAAAACAATAATAAAAGCAGTGTGAAATATCACAGTGAGTATGCCAGTTTAAACAGATGTGTTTTGAGTTTGGATTTGAACATTTGTATTGAATCAGAGTTATGGAGGTCTGGGGGGAGGGAGTTCCAGAGATGAGGAGCAGAGCAGCTGAAAGCTCTGCTCCCCATGGTAACAAGGCGGGCTGGGGGGACGATGAGGTGGATGGAGGAGGAGGATCTGAGGGAACGGACTGGTATGGAGACATGGAGGAGATCAGAAAGGTAGGGAGGAGCGAGGTGATGGATGGCCTTGTAGGTGAACAGCAGGATTTTGTAGTGGATGCGATAGGTGATGGGGAGCCAGTGGAGCTGCTGCAGAACAGGGGTAATGTGATGGGTGGAGGCGGTTCTTGTGATGACCCGGGGTGCTGCATTCTGAACCAGTTGAAGTCTATGAAGTGTTTTTTGGGGAAGACCGAACAGAAGGGAGTTACAGTAGTCAAGACGGGAGGTGACAAGACTGTGAACGAGTATGGCGGCGGTGTGAGGGGTGAAGGATGGGGCAGATGAAGTGGGTAACAGAACCCACACTGATAGGTCTCCCATTAGTGGCCTGGACAGCAGTTGGGGTGGCCAATGAAAAGGCATGTTGAATCGACAGGCCAGTTTCGGAGAGATGAGGTTTCTGGAGAGGTCCCCTCTCCACGGTACATGCACAAGCCCTTTTCCTTCTAGTGCCGTGGCTCCATTGCAGAAAGCCTAGCATGTTCCAACTGCATAGGCTCCCCATCGGGTTCATGTCTCGCTGACAGTTGGCTGGTGGTTCTATGTCTCTAACGGTGGAGGTTGTCAAGATGTATTACAAAAGAAATAACAGCATGGAGAGAGAAAGAGTATCATCCTGATAGGCTAGCTTAGTCTTAACCTCCAACCTCAGCCCCTGCTGTAAGATGGAGATTAACGCTGGTTCATTCCAACCTCTCGCAGCCGCCACAGTGCAGAAGTCCAAAGCGTAGTCAGTTTCTGATTGAGATGGATGGAGGAGCCACTCTCCTCCCACGCTGCCTTCTGGGGGATGCTCATAAACTGAACAGACCGCTGTAGTCCATTCCTGCACTCATCCTCCAAGGAGAGAGATGACTAGTTTCTCTCCATCCTGCAGTTCCAGGTGGTAAATGAGGAACGAGATGAATCTCCATAGAAAACTTCAGGGAGCCTTACAAGAGAAAAGTCGAATCGATTGATGGCTACAAGACGAGCCATTGTGGAGGGGGTAGGAAGATCGCCAGCTGCTGTTAGAGAAGAAGATTGTGGATGATATTAATTTTCAGCTCCAACATTGTAGACTCCTGTCATCCTACTTGTTGCTCTAAGGCGGTGACAACTGCAGCGAGCTGAGCGATGACTGCTCAGGGACTGACTGCGAGGTAGAAGAAGAACCCTCATCATCAGGAGGGTTTCCTGCTGTGTCCATGGTGCTATAGTCTTACGTCAGACTGAACCAGCGAGAAGGCAGAGACAAATGCAGGTAAATGTCATCTAAAGATCACCAAAGGTATACAGCGCATAGAGATGCACTCAGAAACTCAAGACTCAGTGTGAACTACACAACAACGTTGTACTAACACAGAGTATGAATAGAGGGATAAACAGGTGTAACACATGAGGGTAATGTCAGGACACAGCTGCAGTCCATGATGGCGTGAGCAGAGGAATCCTGGGAGAAATCGGTAATCAGTAGGCTGGCAATGCTGAGTGCACCGGTGGAGGAAGAACAGGCATGCAGTGACTTAAACTTGGACAAAGTTTGTCACTTTTAAACTCAGAAATTAAAAGTATGTTTTGGTATATATTCAAATTAAATAAAAAAAATACTGATTGTTCTAGCAAGTATTTATCCCTCTTAGATGTCATTTTTAGTTATCTACCTTTGAGACAATGTTCACAGCTTTTGGAAAAAAATGCACCCCCTCTCAGATAAAATTACTTTATTTGATTTTTGCTGGCCTCACGATAGATTGGTGACCTGTCCAGGTTGTACTCTGCCTCTCCCCATGCTATTAGGAATATGGATGGATAATTGAACTTTGATTCAGATGCAACAATGCTGCATATTTCTGCATGCCACTGCTTTGAACACTAGAGGGCACCAAAACCCTCATTTCCGAGAAGCAGCTCAGCATCATCATGATCCTGCACTCACTGTAAGAAACAACATAAGCCCACCTCTTTGTGTGTGTGTCTTTTAATCACATCTGTAAAACATATTTGTTGAGATGAAACAATCAAAGCAATGGATTTTTACAACTACGCTTTGATATTTTGCTGTGGCTGTTCTTGCTGAGGTGCAGAGTATTTGGCACAAGTTTCCCTTTCATGCTGCTGCACGTTCAGTTATTTTTACTTGTCTTTATAAGACCTCCTCAGTGGAATGAAGATGCCTGGACTAAAGTGGATTGTGATGTGTGAGGCTTGATTTCACTGCTGGAAAATGCAGTCTAGAATGTATAGAATTGGGATTTGATTCATGAGTAACAGCTAATAGAAATAAATGACTTCAGAGGCCCTAAGTTGGCAAGCTATGCTAAATTGCTATACATGTCTGTACAGCTGGACTGAGGGTAATTGACTCTTTGGGGGTTTCTGATCTTCCCCTTTTAGTACTGTGATTTGTACCTGAAAAACTTCCCACCTACACACAAATGGATCATTCCCCCTCATTTCCAATACACTTATTCTTCAGTAAACAAAGTGGATGAGCTGAGGTCCCTCATCCGCTTAAGTATTACCACTGCCAGAGCCCCTGTTTGACTGTTTGTACACACATCATTAGAGCAAGGCAGAGGAGGGCCTTATTATTTTTAATAATCTCCTGTTTTTGCTGCTTCTTAACCCCAGGAGATCTGCAGTCGGCACTTCCCCAACTGTGATCGCCAGTCCTGACTCCGCTCCACCTCCACCTCCTCCTCAGCCTTCAGACTTAATGAGGCTCGGTCATACAGGCACGGCCTTACGCTGCAGGATGCTCTTCCTGCTTCAGCGTTTAATCTGCAACACAGAGTTGACTACTGTTAACATGATCATGTCACAACAGCAACAACTTTGTTAATTTATTTTTTTCTTATCAAGATTTACTCAGTAAGAACTCCTCTGTGTTGTATCTTCAATGATGCTCTGCACTTACAAATCAACCATTCATTACTAGTGACACTCATCAGTCACTGCTGGACTGTATTTCTGCCTCATTTTGTAAAATTCTTAGAAAGAGCTGCAGCATATAGTGACAGAAAAAAGTTTAATCCCACAAAACAAGCCTGACTTTGCAGTACTTTTCTCATATTGCATATGTTAAAATCTGACTTCTTGCCATAAGAGTCAAAGTCAGATTGAACACAATCCACATTGTGATGTTTTGCATTAGTTCATTTCACTTTGTGGTCATTTATTTATCCTTTTCATTTTAATTCACTATTTCTTCATGGCATATTCTAGGCCAGTTTTTGTCACTTTTGGGTCCTTTTGTTTGTTATTTAGATTGTTTTACATCTCTAAATTTTCCCTTTTGCTGTCTCTCTTTGTCCTGTCTATTTGAGGTTAAACGTGGGTCATTTTGTATCTTTAGCCAATTTATCTTTCCCCTGTCAGACTTTGGTTTGTGCCTCAAACTAACAAGTTTGTCTCTCATACTTTGCCCTACTTTGATCATGTTGTGTCTCACAACTGGTACAGTTTTGGTTATTTTCTGACTCTTAAAAAATATAAAGAAAAAAAAAAACATTTATTTCTCCTTTGAGTCATTATATTTTATGTCACATGCAGAACACAGGATGGATTAAATAAAAAGTTATAAAACTTATAAACAGAAAATACACCACTGATGGAAAAAAATCAAAATCTGAGACATAGACCCCGAAGGCTGATCCAGAAATACAGTAAGTGCAGAGCTTTAACAGAAAGGGGTGGATAACAAAATATTTTCAATGAACTATGGCAAACAAAGAATATCTTTATGCTGAAGTAAGTAATATACTTTCACTGGCCAATTTATTAGCCTATTTAATTGTTTGTTAACACAAAGCTCATCAGCCAATCACATGGCAGCAACTCCATGTATTTACTTATATAGACGTGGCCAAGACAGCTTGCCAAAGTTTAAAATGAGCATCAGAATGTACAAAATATTCAACCTTGAACCATATTGACTACAGCAGCAGAAATCCACATCTGGTGTCACTCCTGTCAGTTGGGAACAGGAAACTGAAGTTACAGTTTACACAGAATCACCAAAATGGGGCAATATAAGATGGAGAAATGTTACCTGCTCTGATGAGTCTCCATCACACCTGCAGCATTCAGATGGTAGGGTCAGAAATTAGTGTAAACAGAATGAAAGCATTGATCCACCTTTACCTTTATTAACAGTTAAGGCTAGTGGTAGTGATGTCATGGTATGGAGGATATTTTCTTGGCACATTTTTAGTTCCTTATTACCAATTTAGCATCATTTAAATACCACAGCCTACCTGAGTAATGTTGCTGACCATGTCCATCCCTTTATGACCACGGTGTAGCATCTTATGATGGCTACTTCGAGCAGGATAATGCACCATGTCACAAAGCTCAGATTATCTCCACCTGCTTTCTAGAACATGACAATGAGTTCACTGGACTCCTGTGGCCTCCACAGACACCAAATCTCTATCCAATAGAGCAGCTTTGGTGTGTGGTGGAACAGGAGATTCTCATCATGGATGCAGCCAATAAATCTGCAGCAACTATGTGATGCTATCATGTCAATATGAAGCAAAATATCTGAATAATGTTTCCAACATCTTGTTGAATCCATAACATACATAATTAAGGCAGTTCTGAAGATAAAAGGGGGTCCAAACCCAGTGGAAGTAAAGGTAGAACTTAAAAAGTGACTGAGTGTACGTCAGGTGTGTGAACATTAGCAGGAAGCCAAACAAAGGGATAGAAAAAACAAAAGTGACACGAATACTAACTACACATAAAACACAACGTTCACAGAAATAATTAAAGTAGAAGAAAACCAAGAACAAAGTCAGAGTTAACTCAAATATAGAACATGGAAAGGTCAATACTAAAACAAGGAAACAAAAAATACAACAAAAGTACATCAACCATGACTATTTTTTGGACTCGTTTTATATTTCCTCTGTGTCTTATATTTCTTGAATGAGATTGGGGACCACCAATTCCCTGAACCTGAGCCGGACAGGCCCTTCTGTGATCAATCTTTCAGCTCTGGCAGTGATCATATACACACAAACACACATCCATTGCTTTTAATGTAAAAGTTCACACCACACTTCTGTAATCGGCACTAAATTAAACTCCTCAGCAAATATAAGTTAGAAACTGGTTGCTGTTCTGCTGCACGATGCATGATGAGCTCAGTTTTTATGTAACATTTATTTACATTACATATCAGCAGAATACAGCATTACTCTTCACAGAAGACCATTAAAACAAAACAAACAAAACAATTAAATTGCCATTAACGTTGATCGGACAGTCCATCTGCATCTGAAAACCGTCTTGTTTTTTGCTTTGCTCTAAACTGTTCCCGCGCAGGGTTAAAATACAGCGCATGAACATCTGCATTGCTTTGCACAAAATATTTACAAGATTATACATTCAACACTGAAAATAAATCAAATGAAAAGCAATGAAATCAAACCTTAGGGTGCAAATGAATCCCAAAATGTTCTTCTGAACATTGCAAAATCACGTTGAACTCAGATTTTTATGTCCAAACAGTGTATTTGGACAGAAGGAGGAGCTACACGCAGGTTTAGCTGTGATTTAGAATGTTTAATTCTCTTATCAGCAATTTAACTTAAAGGGAAACATGTCTGATCTCTTGATGAAGCTTTCTAGTGCAACTTTATCTTTGTTTCTAGCTTGTTCTTATACCCTGCTATGTAATATAATTATTATCAATTACTGCTATTTAGCTCTGAGACTGCTTAGTTTCTCATTTCACAAAGGAAATATAAGTAACATAAGAATGTAATGACAATAATAAGCTTTTCATATAACAGAACTGGCTTGGTTTTTATGTACAAGGATGAATAAGCAATAAATGAAATGGGCCTTCTTAAACTATTTCAGCATCTTTTATATTCCCTGTAAAATGTCAACTAATACATTATGGCAGTGGATAATAATCATAAAAGTAATGGAATAATGTGTTGTAAGCAACCCAATATTTTGCTTAAATCCAAGTGATGCCAATTTAACTTACAAAGAGCTTTGCTTTAAAATGCCTGTAATTAAAATAAGAAAAGAAAGCTTCACATTGAACAAGAAATAAAACCATCAGTGCTGTTTCAGACCAAAAATCTATTAAAAGACCACAAATGAAAGCTTTAAAATAGCGGAACTTCTACCAGCACCTTTTACAGCATGACAATGAACTTCAGAGCAGGTTACCCCCAAAACACGCCACAAAAATGTAAAGAAATAAGATGCTTCAGCATAAAAAGAGCAGAAAATGGTTCAGACAGGTCTGTATGCTTCCAGCTTCCTTCTAACTAGCTGTGCAGTTGTGTCAGTTTGATGAACAGTTTTTTCTGACATGGTGTTTAAATCCGCCCATTCCTCACAGGTGTGATCACAGCTCCGAGCTCCAGGATGGACCTGCAGCAAAATGGGAACATTTAAGTTTAAGTATAATGACGTGCGTGTGGAGCATATTTCTGATTATTTGATCTGTTTATAAAGAAATGTAGTTTCACTGGAGACCCTTGTATGAGTGTTAAACATATAAAACCCATCATATATTTTTTTGCACTGACATCTTCCACTCATATGGTTTCAGGCTTTCTATCAGATTTTGGAGCCTGGTGCAAAGGTGAGCATTGATAAAGCTGTTAGGGCATTCATGAGGTCCAACAATAATGCTTCATTGCCTGAAGCCTCAGTGTAGCATCAGTGTGGTCTTCCAATATGATTATTTTATATTAGTCACATTAGATTACAATAAATAAATACACTGCCTGGCCAAAAAAAAAAAAAAAATATCACATGGATTTAACTAAGCAAATAGGTTTGAGCTGCCTATTTGATAATTACTGGATGGATGATTATCTTTCCGCTGGCAACAAGTTATATAACCCCAAATGATGCAATGAGTAGGTTCTTGTTTCTTAAACAAATGTGGAAACGCATCCCGTGGGTGTGGAAAAGATGTTAGTCTATTTAAGAAGAATGATCAAATCATTGTCATCAAGCAGAGAAAACATCTAAGGAGGTCGCAGAAACTACTAGAACTACTAAGAACTGTCTCACACATTATTAAAAACTGGAAGGATAGTAGGGAACCCTTGTTTTCCAGAAATAAATGTGGTTGGAAAACATCCTGAATAATCAATCACTGAAATCAAAGTTCGTGAAAAACACCAGTAGAATTCAGGGTTATGTTTAATAATAAAAGTAAGAGCATTTCCACATGCACAGTGTGAAGGGATGTGGAAAGATTGGGACTAAACAGCTGTGTAGCCTTAAGAAAACCAGCAATCAGTGAGGCTAACCAGAGGAAAAGGGTTTAATTTCCTAGGGAGCAAAAAGATCGGACTCTGAAGCAATGAAAGAAGGTCATGTGGTCTGATGAGTCCAGATTTATCCTGTTCCAGAGTGATGGGAGCATCAGGGTAAGAAGAGAGGAGGATGAAGTGATGCAGCCATCATGTCTAGTGTCTACTGTACAAGCCTATGCAGGCAGTCTATGATCTGGGGTTTCTGCAGTCAGGTTTAGGTTCAGCAACATGATGTTCTTAAAGAATGAGGTCAGCTGACTACCTGGACATAATGAATGACCAGATTATTCCTTCAATAATTTTTTTTTTTCCCTGACAGCATGTGTATATTCCGAGATGACAATGCTGGGATTCATGGAGCTTAAATTGTGAAAGTGTGGTTCAGCAAACAGGAGACATCATTTTCACACATGGATTGACCTCCACAGAGTCCAGACCTGAACCGGAGAAGGCTTTACACAGTGTTCAGTGTTCGGGCTCTCCCATCATCACCACAAGATCTTTGTGAAAAATAGATGCAACACTGGGTGGAAATAAATCTTGTGACATTGCAGAAGTTTATCGAAAAAATGCCACAGTGAAAAGTAAATGTTGTCAGATTTAAAGCTAAAGGCGGTCCACCAAAATATCAGTCAGGCCTGTTTTTTTTTTTATTTTGGTGGTGACTTTTATTTTGGCCAGGCAGTGTATTACATGGAAGTCTGCGCAGAGCTAATGAGCTGAACATGCTCTTCAATAGGTTCAGTTCAGAACAACGTTCAGCAATATCCCTCTGTGCTTCCAGCCCAACAGACCACACACCCACCACAAGCCCACCGCTTTCCTGTCACACCTCCACTCTGTCACCCTGCAGCTCAGTCATGGTCCTAAACACAGCCTCATCTCCCGCCACATATTAACATACTGAGACCTCCTCGGCCTCTACCTCTAGCCTGTATGTCTCCTGCAGTCAGGTGAAGTAGCATCTAGAGAAACTATACAGGAACAAAGCTGCATGTACAGATGGTGGAGTTCCAGTGCTGTGGAAAACACCCTGCCTAAAAAATCCCAACCATCTGAACTACAGACCAGTTGCCCTAACATCTACCTGATTTAGAGATTCCACTCTCATCTGGACCAATCAGACAGCACTATGATGATCATGTTCTTTGACAACACATGCAACAACATTGTAACTTCCCTCTGGGATTAATAAAGTATGTTTAATTTAATATCATTCATTCATTAATTTGCTTTGATATCACTCACATATCTGCAGTCTGACAGAAACACTGGAAACTTGGAGAAAAAGCTCATTTTTCTGGCTGCTAACTTAAAATGATTCAAAAAAGAAGCAACAAACTGGGGTTTGTGGTTGGAACATCTACACCAGCAGAAGGAGCTTCAGCGCCACCAGGAAAAGAAGAGGAGGCCGGTTCCATGTTGCCGCTGAGGGTACAGGACGCTTCCTCTTGGGGCCGTTGCAGAGCGGGGTGCTGCAGCAGGTGATGCAGACTGAGTTTAGCTTGCCTGTGCAGAACTGCTGGTAGCCAGAGGAGGCAATGAGGCAGGCCCCAGAGGACGCGCAGGACTTCCGATAATGTATCCCTGCAGGAAAGACAGAATGCAGAGACTAAAGTGACTTCTGAGCAGTTGCACAGCTTAACAAAAGCCCCACAGAACTGCTGATTCATTTTCCCTGCTGTAATTAGATTGTTAAGATTGAACATGTAACTTTTAAGAGTCCTTTGTTTTGCCTTGCGGCAGCATTTTTTAGCAGTCTTTGAGTTATAGAGTTATTGACTTCCAGTCTGCTCTTATTAACTAATATTTGTCAGTGAGATACTGTATACAATTTGTATGAAAAACTAGCATCGTATTGCACTTTAGAGTCACTTGCAATGTTTTCAAGTGGTTTTTTTTACATTATTTGCTCAGGGTTCCTACAATATAGCAGGCTCTTTATCTTTTATGTGACATCCTTATTGTGTTTTGTGTCTTGTGATTTCTTTTATCTACAAATTAAATATCCCCTCTCCAGACAAAAAGAAAAAGTTCTGATGAATTCACATTCAAATAAACTTAATCTTTTTAGCTGAACCTTCAGTGATCTGTCCAAGTTTGAGAGAGAGAAATACATACAGCTGAAGCATTGTCCTTTTTGATAGTATCTGTTATGTATAAGGATGTCTACAGAGAAAAAAAAAAAAGTACTTTGCTTCTCTATTTGTCATGTCAAAGCATGGATGCGCTGAATCAGCGCCTTTCTCAAGGACACCACACAAAGCTGTTCCAGGAACAAAACCTGCAAGATTTCAATTAAAACAGAGTGACTAACCATCAAGCTATGTGTTGTCAGATATACATCACAACACATTATTTAACAGGGTCACCTCGCCATGCTGAAAACCTTAACTGCACCAAGATGTCTAAATAGCTTAAATTTAAATGTATACTGTTCTTGGGGCAGATTTTAGAGCAACATTTAAACAGCATTTTCTGACATGAAGAGACCGCAAACTCTCAATGCTGCATCATTTGTTAAATGGACATGGAAAGGAACAGGCTTCTCTTCTATAGTAATGGTTACCCAGGCAACCATTCCAATATGTCTGAAAAGATCTGAGATTTATGGGCTTCATTCATAAAATTGCTATAAGCAATTACTCCTATTGCTCTTATGGTGAGGAGGGCATACTTTAAATCTTAATCTAACGAAGTAGAATTGTTACCTAAAACTAAATAAATGAGTGACAGAAAACAAACCAATAAAAGCATAAAAGAATCCTCCTCAATAATAAGTCAATAATTTCTGAAAAGAAGTCCAAGACAAACCCAAGTTAACTGTCATAAAGACCCAAGTCATGAAAACTTCAGCCTAATTAAATGTTTTGTGGCAAAATTTTGTCTTAAACAATATATATATATATTTTTTTGTTATAGACACAATTTTTGCTGTTTGTCTTATGCTAATGGTAGCAAAAATAAATCCACAGAGGAACACATTTTGACCACAAACACTCTTGTGCCATATCTAACAAATGATACAGGAGAATGAGATGTTTCACCACCTCGGTCTCCTAAATGTTATATCTCCACCTATCTAATACTTGGTTAAACATGGAAAACATCCATTAAAATGGACACTGAAAACATGGTGTCAAAATATCTTTTTTTTTCTTGATTACTGGCTGCAGACTCAAACCCATCTGCTAAATACATAAAACATGTTAGAGAAACAAATCACACGTTCTACTAAAAAATAATTATTTGGGAATTGTGGTGGGTGGCAAAGTTTTAAAAGAGGAATATGCACATGGACATTATAAATTTGATGCTGTATTAAAGCTCTATAAATTATATGGTCCAAAAGGGTTTTATTTATCTAATTTCAGACAACTAAAAGATTTTTTAACTGTTTTAAACACATTTAATCATTTTGTGATTACCTTGTAGTTTGACAGAAGGATCAAAGGTTATTGATTGAAGCAAACATTTAGATGTGCAAAATATACGATGTGCTGCCAACAAAAATTTCAATCTTAATGGAAATGATATCAATGTCAAAAAAGATATTCTGCCTTTGCTTTAATGCTCCTAAATATTTGTTTAGCATGAGGTATGTTAGAGGATCACCTCTGTCCTTTCGTGTGTCAACAAAATGACCTTGTAATCATTTCAAAAGGTTATTTTGTGAATCAGCTGCTTAGCTCAGTGGGTTAGGTGATGGGCTAGTCACACTTTCTGGTAATTTTTCTCAAAGAAATAAAGTCAAATTGTGAATATTTAATAAAGAAACAGAAAATTGTTCCTTAAACTAATTGAGAAACCAAATTTGATCATCTAAGGGAACAATAATTGTTATACATATATATATATATGTATGGCCCCTCCTGCAGGTGGTGAGCCCATGGGAGGGGAGGCCCATGTCACCCTTTCGGGCTGAGCCCAACCGGGCCCCATGGGCAAAGGCCCGGCCACCAAGCGCTCGCCTCCGTGCCCCACCTCCAGGCCTGGCTCCAGAGGGGGGCCCCAGTGACCCACGTCCGGGCAAGGGAAACCTTGGTCCTTGCTTTCTCCTCATGATAGGGATGATTTGATGTGAATGTGGCCGGGGAGAGGGAAGTCTGGGTTTCCATGCTTAGGCAGCTGCCCCCGCAACCCAACTCCAGATAAGCGGCAGAAAATGGATAGATGGATGGATATATATATGCGATTTTCACGTGTTTTTCATGGAAAAAGGGGGCATTTGTTTGAGATATGCAGCATATTTCAGGTCATGTAACCAGTGAGGCTAAAATCTGATGCTTTTGTAAAAATATGCCATACTTGCTAATAGCATTTAGAACAACCTCTGTGCATACTTTAAAATACATGTTATAGACATGTATTGACTTCCTTTTTCTTTTTAAAGCTCAAAAAACTCAAAACTAGATAGGCTGTGAAATTTTTAGGTTAGACCACAAATTTATTTCATAGTTAATGCCGTGACAATGAAAGTAATATCATGCTAACAATCTTTAGCTAACAGGTTAGCTAGCCAAAGATGCTAATACATCAGATAAATCAACAGATTTCTCTTTTTCCTTGAAAAACCACGAATAAAGAGCACAAAGAGTATAGCTGTAGCAGAGCTAAACTTGCCATGAGTAGGCACATACACAGTGTAAAGCAAAGACAAAGGATATGGTAGTAAAAAAAGTTGACCACATTAAGACAATAAACTTTTGCTGTAGTTTATGCAGCCTACTTTAAACCTTTACCATTTTTCACTAATCATTGTTTTAAGTGTTAAGAATTTTTTTTTTTTTCATGTATATACAATATTTATTGATCTGTCCCAAGAAATTATCATTTAAATATGTGTTTTGCACCACATAACCACATGGCGACTCTTTAGTTTTTAGATTTAAGGCAAAAAAAAAAAAAAAAAAAAAAAGACCCAACAGCCCATCCTCTGCACTAAATTGTGCACTCTACAGGAACATTTTCATTTCTGCAAGTAAACAGTTGATGTCAGCTGAATCCTCTTAAATTTGTCAAATGAGTTGAATGAGGTGGTTCAGAAATATCTCTTTACCATGCCATGTTGGTGGTATTTTCCCTGGGAGATTGTGATTGCTGTAAAACAAAAAGTCTACATAATATATTATCATTCTATGGAGCCCAGCAAATGATCAAAACAACAGATAAAAATGTCTGTTTCACTAAATGTTTATTTTGCTTCTTTCTTTTGTTGGGTCGTTAAACATGAAGGGGGAAAATAAGTGATGACTAGATTAATTTTTTATTCGTGAGGAGGGTGGGAGGGCGTTATTTGTCATTTCACCTTTTAAAGAGAAACTGTCAAAGGTGCGAGCATAACGAGTGATTTAGTGAGCTGTATATGTGGATTTGCTTGCATGACTTAATTAATTAATTTGCATGAAATAATTGCACCATTACAGCAAAAAATCTCATCTCCGCTCATCCCTGAAACCAATTGTGAATGTTAGTTGTTTTTAATATATAAATGAAACATGCTTAAAATGGCTTGATTTTGTTGCCTACTAATGCCTGAAGTTCAAATAAAGAGTTGCAGATGGTTACTTGTCCTCTATAGGTAAATAAAGAGTCTGACCAAATACTTTTGGCTGGCTTATGCATTTTTCAGTTTGAAATATCCTGCATCCACACACATAACGCCCATACCTCCACCAGTCAAGCATGTCTCAAAAACTGCTACGCTAAAACAAAAACTATAATTTTCACAATCAAAATGCTCCAAAGGAAAGAATAATGTTTTTTTAAGCTAACAGTCTCCATGACGCTAACAGAAAAATCAGTGTCTGACCGTCAGGTTTGACCAGGACTTCCTTCTGGCACATGTCCTGTACGTTGACCGTGCAGTTGACGATATACTCCGGCGTGGAGCAATCATTTTGATTCATCTCCTCACACTGGTAACACTGGATCTGAAGGGCATCCCCTGTCCCACAGAGAAAAAAAAAAGCTATTAAACATACACGGTCATACTTTCTGCATGATGTTGAGCTTCGTGCAAGCTGTGAAGACACATTAGTTCAAAGTTTATTAGTTGAAAGATAAAGAAATTCTTTTATATTTAAGCTATAAAGTTTATTAAGGTTTCAGTTGCTTAAAATATTTTGATTGTTGCTATTTAAATCTATGCTGAAATAGATATATTTTCCTATTAGATACAAACTGCCATCAAACATCAGTCCAAGAAGAATAAAATATTTATACAACAGTTTATTAAGTATCATGGATATCTAAGTTTTTCTCAAACAAAAATATGTCATCTTAGACTGCACTTCCCTATTCAAAACGTTAAAAAGTTAGAATTCTCAAATTTTTTAAACCCTAAACATGATATCAGACATTATTTTTATCTGCACAAACCTAAAACATCTAAGAAAAAAAAACTTGCTAATTTGAATAACAACAGCATAGTTACTTGAGGCATTTCCCCTTTTTCCCATTCAAATAAACATAGAGTCTGTCAAGCCATAGCATCCACATAGGAGGAAGGATGGAGACTTAGAAAGAACACCTAAATGCTCCAAACATGAGCATTTGAATAAAGTAAAATGGAGATAAACATACTTTGATCAACAACGTGGCAGCATGTTACCAAAAGCTTTTCTCTGTTTTTGTTTGGGTTTAGACAAAAAAATTATTTTAGTAGAATTAACCATAAAAACATGATTGTATGTAAATTGAACTATTTAGGATTGACCTTTGCTCTCTTTAGACTCCATCATTTGCTTAAGACTAAAATACTTTCTTTTTGCTATGTTACCATCACCGTCACAGACGCCATTTTAAAGGTTGCCATAGTTATACGCCAACACAACAAAATGATGAAGCTATGTCATTTCCTGATTTGTTTTAGACTCTTAACATAATTTGGTTAGGGCTAAAATACATTATTTTTAAATTGTAACCATCACTTTAATGGACACCATTTTCACGCTTCTCTTGCAGTTACTCTCATGACCACTAGAGGTCGCATATTCTTTGAGTTCAATTACAGGCCACATTTGTCCGTGATCACACATAACGTTTTGTGGAGGACGGTCTTTTCTTTTATGAGGGCATTTGGCGGTAGAGCTGAAGCACAGCAGAGAGGGAGAAAGCTGCAAGTTGTACTTATTCATATTTTCAAGCCCACCTTTTTACATAATGTTTTTAATGAATAGTAACCATATTTGAGAAACCTAATTTTACCTAATTGGAAGTTTGTATGTGAGTTTATTTTATCTTAGCTTGAGCAAAAATGAAATTAATAGGCAGTTCATGTCGGCTGAAAAATACCAACAGAAGACTGATGATGTTTAATCCGGATTTTAGGGGGAAGCCAAGTCTTTTCTTTTCTGCACAAAAACATTGAGTATCCTCTGTTCTGCTTTTGTGTGATTTTTTCTTTGTTTTCTGAGCTTGGCAATGGATATTTTTATTTAGCTTTTGGTTGGGAGCTCCCCTAATGGTACATAAGCTCCACATATGACTGATGGCGCTCTCCACAAGAGTGCAATGTCATCTTTTATCTTCTGCAGTGTTGTGACATTACGCCTGCAAGCAGGGGGACAAAGCCAAGGCTTCCTGATTTTTACAGAGCACATAGTCTTTGCAGATTTTCAGCTTGGCTTACACTTGAGTATCAACAACGAGGTCATAAATTCACTAACTGAATTAAAGATAAGCCATTAAAACACATATCAGCAAAGCACAGAGCAGTTACTTTAAATTAGTTTTTAACCCATGGATTTTTATCGGTGATAAAACTCCATTTACACTACAAATAACTAAATGACTCATGTGCATGCTCATACTCAAAGGAGTAAAAATGTGTCCTGCCTGCATCTGCATCTTTACATATAACATTTAAAAAGTGTTTTAATCTATTTATTTTAATGCTTCCACACAGAAAGCAAAGTCAAATCTGCACCAAAGAAAACCATGTTTTCACAAATACCAAAAAGGTGGTGCAGGTTTTTCTAACTCATGACTAAATCGATGAAAATTAGATTTAACATTATCTTGCAAAACCGACCTTTTTCATACCCAAATATCCACTCAAGCTATCAGCCTCCTGACCAATATTACTGGCGCAAGTGTTGAAATGGCAAGACTCATGAATCTAAACGAAGACAGCACCATCAAATGCAACTGATAAAGGTCTACATAATACCACACTTTCCGCATAATTAATTTAAACCAAGCTATGTCTGAAACCTCCATTCATCATCTGAGAGGAGGCGCAAGGGAATCACAAAGTCTTGTTTTGGTTGGAGTAACCTCAAGCTTATAGACTCAGTTTTAGAAAATTGCTCTAAATCATTGAATTCAAAAAGGAATAACTGGGAGAAATAACACAAATCTTTCACATCCCCCATCCAGGTATATATCTTCAAATCAAAACCATTCCACAATCCTGTAATTAGTTTGTACATCATCTAAGTAATCAGTTTTTCTAAAGAGGATCCTATTAACGTATGCTTCAAGAACAAAAAATACCCGGATATTAGGTATCTTCGTCCTCTTTCCCTAACAATTACAGGCAAAGAAAATATTAGCTGATAGCAGAGATATACGAGCAAGAACTTTTCAGCTAGACATAAATTGGTGTCTGCGCTCCAAAATCAGGACAAGTGAGCAGCGCGCAAAACTAGCGCTAAACCCGAAACATAACATTTGTCCCCCCCACCCCTTTTTTTTATTTATTTTTTTGCTTCTTGTAATCCTTAACAGAGTCTGCTTTTTCTGAAAGGATACTCTAAGGGTACGAAGAAAGAACGACATGCCGAAGGGAAATTCTGATGCTTTCAGATTTAACGGCATGGAAATTAAGTTTAATCTATTTTGGAATAGCGCACAAGAGTTAAAGGTGTGTTTATTGTGCAATGGACAGATGAAATAATCGTGTTCTTTCTACATATCCATCTAGAATTAAAAGTGTATTTGCAGGGCTGCAGTCTCCACAAGTTGCACGTACCTGTGTCGAGCAAGACTCCAAATAAAGTCACAAAAACGAGCAGAAGCATCCTCTCCCAGATGATGCTCGGAGGAGAAACATCAGACCAAAAGTAAAAAGGAAAATTCAGAAGGAGGCTGCTCGGAGGAGGTGGAGTAGGACCCGCCGCTGAAGAAACCCAGACATGGATCCGTTCATCTTCTCGGCTGCGCTGAGATGAAAGCTCCGCAAAGTGCCAGGAGCCTGCGCTCCGACGCGACTGGAGGACGAGCAAACCACGAGCGCAGAAATCATAAAAGCGCACCACGTGACGGCAGCTGGCATGTTCATATCTCATACTACCCTCATAGACTGATAATAAACCGAATTAGTCATCGATGATGGGTTGTTTTTATTTCTCCCATGTAGCAGGCGAATATTTCACTTTTAACACCAAGTTCCAGGACTCCACTGCACATTCACACATAGCTAGAAAAACCCTGTAATTCTCCAAAGGTTAATAGTTCCATGCAGGCTTCACCACAATGCATCAGCACTTGGTGCATTAAATTTTTATTTTCACAACAATTTATGTCTTCTAATTTTGTCCTCTCTGTTCTTGCCTCCATTGAGCTGCTGTTTGATTTACCTCTTACAGTTAATCAACGTGCACATTAATTTTTCACGTATCAAAAGACACTTTTAAAACCACTACGAACTGTACTTAACCTCTTTCAACTCAATCAGCTTCTGTGCACGCGCATTTATGATCAATAGTCTGCAACAAATCCAGCTCATAATGAGGAAAGAGTGCGGAAACTTAACTGCGTTCATTTAAACGCGCGCATAATTGCCCATCAAGGGACTAATAATAGTTACATATCCCGCTGCGGCGCCCCCCGGTAGACAGATTGGTGAGTGGGACTCGGTGATTACGCGCGCCTTTAGAATGTGGAAAAGTTGTTTTTTTTTCTTCTTCCAAATCTGGATTTACACACACACGCACGCACACACACAGAACGAAGAAAAGGATAAATGCACGCGGGCACCCTGGTGTATGGAACACGGACAGTCTGTGGCTTAGTTTGAAGTAGGAAATAATTTCTCATATTTATTTAGGAAATAGTTACATAAAATATAGCATTAAAGTCTAGTGTAACAGACAACATTGCACACAGTAATAATAATAATGATAATAATAACAATAATATTAATTACCAAAGTAACACTGCTGGTAACCGTTTCTCTTTACAAAGGAACATTTAAGGAAAGAGGTGAGCATGGCAATCACACTACAGTCTGACAGTACAAAATGTGGGTATAAATACTGGACATCTAAAAAAATACACAAGTCCTTTTCACACTTTTTCCATACAATATTAACAGTTTCATAGAAAAATTGAAACACACAGTCGGCTCTGTTGATTAGCACCAGCTGGTCAAATTCCAGATAGAAATTTGGCATAATTCACCTAAAGTTCAAATATGTCTTTAAAATAAAGTGATAAAGTATTTAAGCTCTTACTGATCAAAATAAAGTTTTATTTTTTTCAAATTCAAACAATGAACCCCTACAGAATTACATAAGATACATGCTATTTATAAACAGTAGACTTAAAACCTTGGTTGAATGATTGGCAAACAATTTCCAGCTTTTCTTTATTTCTTTTTCTCCTTATTTGCATATATCGATCAGCAATGCCCATTCTGATATTAACTTATAGGAATTTTTATATACAACATAATACACAGTAATGTGAGGAAAAGTGAGGTTTGGAGAGGTCAGGTTTGCTGCGATGCTACATGACACTGAAAAGACTGTTTGGATTCTGGGGCTTTTTAACAGGAACTAAAAAAAAAAAAAAAAAAAAAAAAAAAAAGATTAAGTGTGAAAATGAATGTGTCCTGATGGATGCGCTTTAATTCTTACAATCTTCATGAGTCCAGTATGTTCCCTGAGCTACCAACAACAAGAGCATTCAAGACAAAGAGTAGGTCGTTTGTTGTACCACTAAAAAACCCAACCCGATCTCATGAAATAGTTACAAACAAAAGATTTTATTCATGTAGTTGGACACAACTTGTCAACTTTTTCTTGGGACTTGGAAAAACTTTAAAATTAAACTGAATTTTCTAACAAGTTGTAAAAAAAAAAGAAAACAAAAAAGAAAGAAAAAGGTGAAAAACTCTCGCCAAGTTATTCCACCACCGCCCCTCCAGCTTCCTAATACAAATGTGCCAGTTGTTAAAACTTGAAACACCTGTAGTTTTTCTTTTTTTTATTATTTCCATGTCCACAAAAATAAAAAAAGTGGTTGTGTCCAACAACACAAATAGATAAATATAATTTATCATTTAATAATATTTCACAAAGTGATGTATAACTTTCAGAAAAATCAAACTTTTAGATAATATACCACACAGCAAAATTAATTATCATTATGTCCCCGTGTGTAGCTGAAGCTTGACCATTTTCATATTGTTCTAAGATTTCCTTAATTTTCTTTTTTATTCACCATGAACTGCTCAACACACATTACCAAACTTAAAAATAATGGAAAATAAACCAGAATTAAAGACATTTCTTTCAATATTGCTTCAGTAAGTAAGTATAAAAACATGAACCAGGTGTTAATAAATGTGATTCCATATGGGCAGCTTTTGGGCACCTTCAACAGGCATTATACCTAGCAGCAATTTAGGAGCTGACACTTTGGGTTTAAATTGAGGTTTCCGAACGGTCTACTGTTTTTGCCCATCAGTGTCACCTCTGCTAATCACTGTTTGAATAATCATTCACTTTACACTCCTTACAAACTTTGTACAGTATTTCTTTTTACAGTGCAATGATAAGAAGAACCCCAGCATGAAGGGGCAGGATAAGCAAAGAATTGCAAGGAAACAAATGTATTACTGATCGGTCCATTACACCCAGAGCCATACTATTAAAAGTCCTGGTTTGGATTTAAGTTTCATCCTCGCATCTCCAGCTTTAATAAGTGCTCTGTGTTGTATGTAGCAAGTAAAGGGTTCCGGGTGTTGTACTAAGGGCTGTTAGTATTTTCCAGGACTAGCCAAGCTAAGTCAAGAGATGACCCAAACAGGGGATTGAGACCAAAAAACAAGTTCAGAGCCAACCCAGTTGCCTAATTTAAACATCATTTCCTGTTTTTAGAAAGCACCGATACATACAAGTAAATGTTTCTCTAAATGCGTTAGCAAATTGTCCCAAGAGATTTAGCCTAAAATAATGTTGCTACACATTGGGAGGTTGGAGAGGCGGTGGTGGAATTGGTCACCACAGTCACTTCATCACTTTGACTCCTACACACTTTTGGTTTAAAACTGTTTATGTTTAAGTACCAAAAATCTTGGCTAGAGTTAAATGGTTTGGCAAAAAAACAGTCTTTAAAACCCTAAAGGTTTCTCCCAATATATCTGTTAAATTGGGCTCTTTTAGTTGAGAAATATTGAGCTCATTAGTATAACCAGATGCAAGAAACAACCTTGATGAGTGGGCTGACAGAACTGGTATGAAAAAATTATGTTTCTCCACAAAAATAACCAGAAAAGATGGTGTCTTAGGGCCATGAGAGATGGAAATCTACCAAAAAATCCACCTCACAGGCTAACTATACCCCTCAACATTCAAACCATTAATGCATCAGTTAAAAAAAAAAGGCAATAATGGTCAATAACACAGGAAGTGGCCTCAAAAACTCATATTCAGCGAGACATTGTCGCTACAGCCTTGCCCCCTCAGACGTCATTGGAGCCCTGACTGGTGCAGGAGGAGAAACTGTCATAGAGTGAGTCACTGAGAGAGCCCGCGGGATCCGTCCCGGGCCTGCTTACGAAGCTGGAGGAGGAGGTAGGCTCGTCCACCTTACAGCAATAGCTCCCACTCTTCCCTGCTTCTTCACCTCTGAGCCCGGTCAAGCCGGTGTCCGGATACAAGCTGCTGGAGCCGCTGTGATTCAACTTGTTTAAAGACTCCAAAGAGATGTCGAAAGATGCTGGTTGGCTGGGACTTACAGGCATCTTCTCCATGGGAATCTCCTTCTGCAAAAAAAAAAAATATAAATAAATAAAATAAATTATATATATATATATATATATCAACAGAGAGTTCAAAGTATTTCAATTTATCATACGTAAGAACGAGATGCAAAATGCAAATAGCAAGCAGTGAGATAAATCTAAAGTTGCAGAATTGTCCTTCAAAGCAATAAGACTAATAAGCTTGAGAGCTTGACAGCGATCTATACTGAGATTTTTATCACACTCAACAACCAAATGTATGTCTTGGGTGCTGGAAGACATCCATCAATGTTAATGTGGGCTCCCCAACTCTCCCTGCTACAACAACTCTGTTGTGTAATCTATTATTTCTTTTATTTAACAGCTCTATAGAGTCACATATAGGAATATGAAACCTTTGGGAAATGACAGCTTTATCTTGAGGGTGGTAATTATTAGAAACTATGCACATTTGAACATAAAGTGTTACCACCAGGATTGTGGATTGTGTCATCACAGCTAAGACCATTGGTCCTTTCCAGCAGCTCACTGGTGATTAAACTTAGCAACAAAAGTGTAAAAGCCTTGCATTAAGCAGCTGCTGCAAGTCCAACACATCAGAGGAAAACAAAACAGCACATAAACCTAAAAATAGTTGTTTTTTTTTTTTGTTTTTTTTTCCACAATGTGGCAACTATGAGTGTCCTAATGTATTTCTCAAGTGGCACTTTAACAAGCTAGTCACTGTGTCTCTCAGCTTCACCCCTTACAGAAGGCAATAAACAAAATTCACAACTGCTTGTTTTCTTCAGTAAAATTAAGCCCGGGAGATATCACAGCAGCTACCAACACAGGTGTTTTTGCAGGGGGTAGGTATACAGAGGATGAGCTGCCACAGGGTAGGAGGGTCCTCTGGGGATGGTGCAACTTTGGACCATTTAGCATTTTGCTGCAGGGGTGATAGCATCAACACACAAACATGTCTGCATCTGTAATGCAGCTCAGAGAACCATGAGGGTTATTTAAAAAAAAAAACAAAACAAAACAAAAAAAAAAACTTCCTTGTGCTGGTAATAGAGGCTTGAGGTGTTCTTTGATTTCACCAAGGCTCTTATGTCGCCAAAAATATTTACAAGAAGCCTCATCTAAGGTTTGATGTGAGGCCTGAGAGATTGTTCCAGAGGTATATTGACACTTATAAACCCTGAGGCTAGAGTACGATGCTCTTTAGACATTTCTAAAAATAGTTTTCTTAATGTTTCTCAGCAAATGCTTCAGCCACGTTCACAACTGCACGCCTTATTGAAGAACTGTGTAAAACCACTGTTTAAATTGGGGTTTAATCGTGTATTTTTTGTGTTGGGGTTAAGGCACTAAAAAAACATTGCTAGCCTCTCTGAACCTGTGAAAACTGAGAAAGAAAGAAAACAGAAACACAGCTCAGCTGACATTAAATCTTTGCAGCTGTCTGATTGTAGGTGTAGAGAGCGAAAACAATAGAGTTGTAGCAGTCCTGAAATCTTGTTGGTTTCCTCCCCTGCCAGCCTAGGAAGTGCATTCATCTGCCAACCCAGGTGTGAACTACCATGTAATTAAGGGGGCTCGAATGAAACCTCTGACTGAGCTGTACAGTAAGAATAGAGGAAGTTTACTTTCCATATGTTATTGTCAACAGAAAAAAATCATAAATTTGCCAAGAGGTAAATTAAAAGAAAATGTCAGAGGAAAATGTGCCTTATGTTGACCTTTTAATCACTAGAAGGTGTGGAGGGTGAGCCCAATTTAAACATAGGTGTTGAAAGCAGATTAGCCTTTCTGGGTTTTAATTCAACACCCACACATTGCTCCTCGTGGCATTTCTACTTTTATGTCAGATCAGTGTAGCTGTGAAAATGATACAGCCTATGGAGAGGAGAAAGTGTGTGACGTGATTGGAATCAGTGATTTTCAGAGGATCTGTGTCACAGTAAAGAGCTGCTCTTTGTTTTTTTTTTTGTTTTTTTGGGGTCAAAGACAAGAGCAAAGAAACAAAAGGTAATAGCTGTACATTCACTAATTTGACTGTGGAGAAGCACAATTTGCCAGCAGATTGAAGCTTCCAGCCACGGGTTTGTGTACCACCTGCAGGTACAGTCAGGATGATGGCTGGACACATGCTAACCGAGGCTGCAGGCGGCGAGAGCTTCCAGCTGAAAACATGAGCAGCCAAATCCACAATTGGTTCTGCATTAGATACCAGTAATGGGATCTCTAACTTGAATTCGGCAGACTTGTACAGGACAAAAGTTCAGGGAAAGAACAATTTTTTATTGTAAAATGAGTAACTTTTCTCTGTTCTCACGTATTCTCCTCCTGGTTTGCTCGCAAGTTATAATTCTTAAAGCCTCTGATGAAATCATTTTTTTTAGTATATATATTTTACTCCTCATACCCTTGTAAATTTAGCAATTATAGCTAATTATTCAACAGTGATTTCTAGGAAAAGCACAGCCTGGTTTTTATGAGGTAAGATGGTTAGTTATATTAAGCTTGCTCAACCAAAACTTTTCTAAATCTGGCTATTTATTGGATAAAAGTTATCTATTAAGCTAAAAACAGTGAAATTTGGTGTAAAAGTGAATTTTTCGTAGACATTTAGGCCTACCTGAAGAAAAACAAGTTGTTTTCTGGGGAATCTTGAGGCTTTCAATTGTGTTATGATGTACAGGATTTGGTTGGTTGCACTGTACGCAGATAAACCTCTTCTGCTACCTTTTCTTATAAAACCAGCTCAACATGTTTAATCTTGCAAGACTGCAGGATTCCGACAAGTTCCATGAGCTCAAACTCACAAGAGAATCCATCATCATGAATAAGAACGTTGCACTGGTATCTACAGGAAGGCTTTTGGTGTGATATGCAGGCTGTCTTGTTATTGAAAAGAGACGTTTATTTAGTTCTTAGAGTACACTGAATGCACATTTATATATTGAGATTAGCACTTTAATATTCTCAATAACCAATTAAATAACTCAGTTAAGTGGTTATTTGTGCAGTTTTTCCAAGGAAAAGTCTATATTAATAAATGTTTATGGTGGCATTAAGGCCAATGTTAAAACTAAAATGCATAAAACAAAGAAAAATACACTAAAGCTCATACAGAAGACAGAAACTGGGGGATCTCATCTTAATCAGTTACGTCATATTTTTTTGTCAAACCTAAAATAAAAACTTTAGAAAGTCTTTGTTTTCTTTCAAAAAATGTTAAAAGTTGCAGAAAGAAACATCCAACAACTGTGTTTGTTTTAAATGACTTGCATAAAAAATAAATGGTTTGGCCACTTTTGTTTTTTGGAGGAGACAAAAACTTGAAAACTCACTTTCTGTTAGCAAGATTGGTTTTCTGAATCACCATTGCAAGGCACAGTACAGCCTGAGTCACCAATATATATTAGGGATAGTGGGAGGACAAAAAAGGAAGAGTTGTGTCACATGTATGTCTTCACTGAGGTAACCGTTTGTCAAACATGAGGAAGTCTGACAACTGTTTCTGCTGCTTTCCATTATTATGGGGGTATTATGGGGTATAGGAGCAACAAAAGAGGTCAGATATTCCCACTGCTGATATTTATTTGTGCACAGATATGGTTTTGGTTATCCAATAACCCAACTTCAAATTGCATCAAATTGCATGTCAGCTGAAATGTTTCCTTTCCCTCAGAATCATAGCTCAAGGTAACAAGCTGTTCCACACCGAGCTATCACCACAGCTTCACCTCTTATTTTACTTCCCTGCAGCAATATCTTTCTCCATCCTGCAAACAAAGGAAGGAAAGATGGAAACAAAAGTAGGAAGCAGGAAAAAAAAAATTAGAAAAGTTAGCTTTGGAAAAAAAAATGGAAGTAGATATAAAATCTACTTCCAATGAAAAGAAAGACAAAGTATGGAAGACAAAATGGAGAAGCAAAACTAAAAGTAAGACAGATGGAAGAAAGCGAGACTATGAGGAAGGGGTGGACAGAAGAAGAAGAAGGGGGCAGGGGCTACCGTTAGCGGCGCTGTCAGGTGCTGTCAGGATGATGAATGGGAGGCCAGCGCGGGCTGTGAGGGCTCTGATGGGAGCCGCTGAGCTTTACATCACTCTCCTGAGTGTTTGTGAAAGGTTATTAAAGCTGCTTAAATCACAGTGCTCCGACACAGGCCTGCTAGCAGCCACCAAACTTCCCCAAACTACAGCCAATGACAGCGTCTCCAGCCACAACAAAGGGAAGTCCGCCGCACAGGTATGGATGTGCGCAGCAAGGGGTGAGGAGGTGATGACACTCAGATGGATTGTCTTTCTCTGAAGAATAATGTAGGGTAAATGGGTTCAGAAGCAGTCATCCATCATTATAGTTGGTTAACAGCTTTGGAGAGGGGTTATTGTCTGAATACCAACTTCAGGCAAGCAGGGAACTTAAAACTCTTCCTGTACTTGCTGCATTTAATTACCAAGTAAAAATAACTGGAAATGTTTTCTAACTACTGGAGACAAGCCTGCCCTGTGCAGGTGGAAGTTTATTTCAGCTGCATGCAGGTTACAAATCTTGATTTACAGGCTTGAGAACAAAATGCTCAAATGCAGAAAGTTTGGTGTACGATAACCTCCAAAATGAATCCTACCGCGTCCAATTAAGTTGCAGACAGGTTTGAGGAGGAGACAAACAGCAGCTTTGTTTGTTGGGAATTTGTCTCTTGCATGTCAGTTAATGGAGTTGTGTTTGCAGCTTGGCTGCACAGTGTGGCATCCCGTCTCTCTCTGCTGGGATCAAAATCAAAAGAAACTCCTCTTTCAGTTTCCAAGAGTTTAAGTACCAACTCTGAACTTTGCTTTGTTAAATAAAGACTCAGCTTCATGCGCTTTTAGTTTGATGAAATTCTCTCTCTTTTTTTTCAAATTGCAGAGGCTGGAAACAGATTCAGAAGCTTAGAGTTGTTTACTGTAGAAAGATCCTCATGAGTAATGGTCAGAATCTTGCAAGATGTTTGTGTGCTGACAGGTCTAATTAAATTTATCATGCTTTTCTGAGAAACTGATCATTCAGTCAATAAGTGGTTAGCAGCTTGATTTCCATTTATAGACTTTATTTTGTTACAAACATGCAATATATGTTGTTGATTAAAACAGAAGAGGAGGCTTTCCTCCTACAATAACAATGTTTTTGTCGACTTGTTAAAAGTCAATATATGCTGGAAAAAAAGTGAAAAAAAAGTTTTCTCTGACATAGTTGGGAACTTCAAATTCAGAAACTTTCTCTGTATAAGAAGTTGTAAATTTACAATACAACTTTTTAAATATACAAGAAGAGTTTTACAAATTTATGAGAATAAAAAACTTTCTAAATTAAATCAGATTAATCACAGCTTTCAAATGAATTAATCACGATTAATCGCAGATTTTAAATTAATCACAAATTTCAAATCATTTCAAAATGATTAATCACCAAAATCTGTGAGTTTTTATATGCCTAAAATTTGCCCGTTTTTACTGTATTTTATCAACAGAAGAATGAACTTTCTTACCTGCCTGCCAGTCTATTGTTGTGCTTAGAAAGGAAGGCTATTCATTGCGAGATATTGCAATGAAACTGAAAATCTCTTACCATGCAGTTACTCCCTTCAGAGAGTGGCACAAACTTGCTCTAACAAGGAAAGAAAAAGGAGTGGGAGGCCCTGATGCACAACTGTGCAAGAAAACAAATATCTGTGAATGTGTAGTTTAAGACAAAGATGCCTTACAGGTCCTCAACTGGCAGCTGCACTAAACAGTACCCATCAAACAGCAGTGCAAGTATTGAGGTGGGCAAAAGAGCACAGACAAACACTGGAAGACTGGAAGAAGGTGTTGTAGATAGATGAGTCTACGTTTCAGGTGTTTGGATCAAACAGAAGAACATTTATGAAATGCAGAACAAATGAAAAGATACAAGAACAGTGCTTAATTCCTTCAGCCAAACACGGTGGAGGCAGTATGATGGTCTGGGAGTGATTTGGAGGTAGTAAAACTGGAGATTTGTACAGAATGGAAGGGACCTTGAAAAAAGAAAGCTACTACAAGATTTAGTAAATATCACAAAAAAAAGTAAGAAAAATCAAAGTTTTCCCAAAGATATGGGACTTAAATACATTTTAAGTAATGCTTTGCATCACATTTTCCTCCTAGACGTTTATTAGTAGAATCTCAAATAATTGTACTGACAAAAAAATAGAAGAATTCATGTACAAACTTAATATTTTACTTCGATTATTATGCTTCAACCCAACTTTATTCATTTTTATTTCTTCAATCTAACAGTGGTCTAAATACTCAGTCATGTAGAAAATCTGCCGTTGCAGCACCAAATTAAAAAGCTTACCTAAAGCCGCTAACATGTGGATGTAGATGCGTTTCAGTCTAATCTTGTGTTAAATTCCAAAGGACACCAGAGGTTAAGAATCACAAATGATCATGTTTTAAAGTTTTGCTGAGTCAGAGCTTTTTCATCCAGATTATGGATTTTTATGTTCGGCTGCAGGTGTTGGGGCAGCAGCAGTGTCTACATAGTCTGGAGGCCATTTCATGGTCCCTGATCCTCATTTGTCATTCAGCTGCGTTAAATACTTGTAGGCAAATAGCCACTGACAAGAGAGGCCGAGGCGATCGAAAGCAATTAGTCGGCTTTCTCTATGAAAATCTGCAAGCAATTTCACCAGCAAAAAAAAAACAGGAGAAAACCTTGGAGTGTAAACAATGTCAGCAGCAGAAAAGAAAACCTTAGTGAATTTGTTCACGCTTCAGGAACTATTTCAGAGGTAAAGTCGACTTTGAAACTCAACAGGACTTGCTCTGACCATGTGGAAAGTCTCCTTGCCAAATTCCATGACATAAAAGAATGGTGAAAATTCAATTTCTTCATGTCTCTGCTGCAAGCAAAGGAAAATAATGCAGAAAGTTTCACTGAGGGCAAGAGCTTTTTTTTCTCTTTGACAGCACTGATTCTCTTCATACTGTGTAGAGCTGCATTGCTTTTCATCACTTTAAAGGGCCTCCTTTGAGCTGCAATCAATGGAAACTGATTTCTTGTTGTAAAATCAGACTTAAACCTTACAAATTCCCCCAAAAAATGTTTAAGTGCAGCATCATTATGGGTGTCAAAGGAGGAAATAATGACCAATAAAGAGCTTTACAGATATTACAGCATGCCTGCAAAGCCACCCTTAATGAGCCAAGCCAATTAACTGTGAATAATGAGGCATTTTAATACTCACGCTGAGCCTGTCTCCTGCTTTGACATCGAGGGATGACTCTCTGTGCAACAAGTTGTACTGGGAAATCCGCCTGCTCTCCTTCTCCAGGTGCGAGAACATATCGTGCTGGTAGTAGTCCATGATTGACAAGGATTTCTCTACGCTCCGTCTCTTCAGGGTGTCTTCGTTCTGCTCCACTGTAAACAGAGGAAGAAGTTTGAACCAGAAAGTATAGAAACTGATGGAATTTTAGAAATCATTTGGTAGTTAAACCAACCAGAGTCAGCCCTCTTGGTTCTGTTGATAAGGGTTCGTTGTGGCGAGGTCAAAGTGCTTCCGGTTCCCTCGAGTTCGATCTCGGTGTCACTGCTGCTGCCAGAGTATGTGCACGCTCGCAAAGCTTTCTCCTGCTAACAAAGAAGCATCAGCAATAGAAGTAAGGAATGCAGCCAGGGAACCATTAAATAAAAGAAGAAAAATAAGCAGTATGTGGTCTGATTTCTGTCTTATGGTCACAAAAATAACAGAATGTTTTAACTAGCGAGGCCTGGCATTTAAAAACAGGAATTCAGGCATTTGATTCATGGAGGGAAATCTTTTTGATTTTGAGGATCAACGCTTATTGTGACAGACTGAATCTGAACTTGCTTTATCACCAGCACTTGCTGTGAAAGTCAAATGTAGTCAATACACTCAAATACAGCTGATCTATTACAATAATGCAGTGCTCAGTTCATGATTTCAAGTTGCATGGATGAGTCAGTGGGCTAAATTTCATCATATGTTCCAGTCGCCAAGGGACTCCTCCTCAAATATGCTTACAGAACCTAACCTTGTGTTCAGTCTCCAACATTGAAGTTCATCTCTATTCTTAACAATGCTTATGATTCCCACCAGATGACTGTCTTTACAGCTGTCTCTGCAGAAAATCTAATCCAAGCATTTCTTTACGATGCAAGTAATGTAATTTCATATTATTGTCTGCCTCAAAAATTCTTTGAAAAGCTTCCAGTTGATCCAAAACATAGAAGTAAACATAAGAGCTATCAGAAGTGATCATATTTCTTCAATTATGGCTTCAGAAAAGAACCTAAAATGGGAAGGTTCAGGTGATGATAAATTAGCCTGTTTGTTGCTGCTATGGGGCAAAGCTTTTTGGGGACGTCCTTTCAGCAGGTATCCCTAACATAGACTTCTAGTGCTTCTTGAGCCCTCTTTCCTTCCCCAAAGTCCAAAAATGTGCATATCTGGATGCCAAACAGACCCTCAAAGTCGTAGCATGCATGGTTGTTTGTCTTGCTAGTCAATGGCCCTGTGATGGAAAGAATCCAACCCCAGCACAAGATTGAATAAGAGAATGTAGATGCAGGAAACAGATGGACACCCTGGTCAGAAACCATGAATATTTAATTAACAATCACCAATATGCTAATTTTGAATAATTTATTACAGATTTTTGCATCTCTATGTAAATGTGACTTACAGTAGGCAAATCGTGGTCCTTGTTTTTCATTTTTCTCTCCATTTCTTTCTCTTTGTCCTCAGTGGAGCTTGAGAAGTTGCTGCGTTGGCCACAAAGACTCAACCTTTTTGTCCTGATTGCATCTGTAAGTCCAAAGAGATTGAAGGGAAATGAATTGCAAGGTGGACGGTAATTACAAGAAATACCTTCCGCTCGTTGTAAAGCGAACAGGCAGCAGAAAGATGAATTCTTGCTACCATGTTTCATTCAGCTGACAGGCTGATGAGCACATTCATTCAACCCAGAACCATCCAACTGGTTACAAGTCCTTTTCTCTCCATTTATATAAGGAGCCTAAAAAGATCCTGACTCTTTTAACGTAATAGTGTCTGGCCCACGACTGTTCTACCCAAGGCTCAAACAGGCACCAGTTTAATTGTCTCACATTCAGAAGCCACACTTTAATCCAGCTGCATTAAAATAAGACTGCTCTTGTTCTCATCTGAAAAATCTTTCACCTTTTGTCTCAAAATTTCAATACAGTGTTTTTAAAGGCACCCTTCTATTTTAATATGATAGAAAGGATGGAGGTATAAACATATGATAAAGATTTACAGGCTCCCTTAATTAGCTTTTTCCAGAGCAGTGAGTCAAACTTCTGCCTCTGCACTGCCACCGATGTGAAATAGATGCAGCTTAATGTCCTGTAAGCATAAATCTCTGGCTGTGATCGCTCATTCCCATGTGTTATTGTAGCTTTAATCAGCCATCAGATTGCATTCTACCCACCCTCTTTCGAGGCCGAGGCACAGAGTACTTTTATGATCTATGGCTGTGCTGACACGCTTATCTAATTGCATTTGTTGGTTTTCCTCCGGGCACACGGGCGTACGAGTTTCTACGTTCTTTTCTGAGTATCAGATGTCAGTGTTGATGCATTAGCCTCTGAATTAGCTGAACAAACAAGGTTCTTCATTTAATCAGAGTTTAATAAAGCAAACTACTTCCTCTTGTCTGCGTGTCTGGAGCACTCTGGAGGAGAATGCGTAAAATACAGTGACATTCAATATTTCATTTAACTCCTGAAAGGTAAACAAGCTGTCTGGGCTTTCAAGGCTCAGCTTTTAGCCATTTAACATGTTAATAGTAAATTTTACAGACACAACAATTTATCCTCTTCTTTGTCCTTGAATGGTAGAACCAATTAAAAGACTAAAGCATCCATCTTCTAAGAGAAAGATAACTGACCTGAGGATGCCAATTTGGGCAGTCGGCTCTGGGTGTCCTGGGCGTTTCTGCTGCAGGTCACAGCAGGCTCAGACAGGGAGTGACCCATGCTGCTGTTAGGGGCGTGCAAGCAGGTTTTTGGAAGGGAAGGCACTTTCACATTGGATTGTAAGGGGTTTGGGTGAGCAGAGGGAGGCTCCCGATCAAGCTCAGAGGAGCCGACGGTCATCGCACCAGGGCTGGATTCAGATTTAGGGATGTGGCGACCGCTGGCCCGGGTAACAGAATCGGGAAGGGGGAAGGTGCCGATGCCACTGTCCAGGGTTCTCATCTGACATCCAGAGCCTAGAGTGAAAGGGGAAAGGAGTGTAACATCTGGGATACAACAAAGGGAAAGAAAAGAAAGGAGGGCTTGGATTTACATGCAGCGGAAGGGGTTGTGAGTAAACAGGGAATCTGTAGCAGGTTCAGTTGGAAAAGAGAGAAAAAAACATTTGTAAACAACTGATGGAAACTCTGTTATACATATAAAAGTACCCAAGAAATACCAGAGAAGAAAGCACCTGCAGCCAGCAATTCTCAAGGATGATGGGAAAAACACAATGCATTTAATGCAAAATATAACGGTTCAAGACTTGTTCTGCATGTTCTCAACAGTCACTTGCTAATGGTTACGGTTGGGAGTTAAAATGTATATGGCAGCAAAATCTCTAAAGTTGGTGCAGTATTTTCTTTGGTGCAACTTTCGTGATGGGTGTGCTTTTATCTCGTAAAAGTTCAGGACTGCAAGCCAGCCAACTCAGTACAAAGTATGTGGTTTAGTATTGCCTTGCTGCAATATGCAAAGCTTTCACTGAAAAAGATGTTATCTAGATGGGAGTATATGATGCTGGAACAGCTGTATGGACCTTTCAGAGTTGATGGTGCTTTTCCAGATCTACAAGATTGCATTTCCACAGGCACCGGTGCATGCCCGTATCATTAATGATGCAGGCTTTTAAACTGAGTGCTACCAACTAGCTGAGTGGTCTCTTTCCTCTTTAGTCCAGAGGAAGCAGTGTCCATGATTTCCATAAATAGTTTTAAAATTTTGATTTGCCTGACCCCAGAAGTTTTCAACTTTGCCTCAAACCATTTTAAAGAAGCTGTGGCCCAGAGAAGATGGGAGTTTTTCTGAATCACGCTCACATATGACCTCTTTACTTCTTTGTATGATAGTTATAACCTACATTTGTGGCTAATTTGGTGAACTGTGTTCACAGATGATGGTTTCTGGAAGTGTTCCTGAGCTTATGCACAGATTTCCAAGGCAGAATCGCGTCTGTATTTAACACAGTGATACCTGAGGGCCTGGAGATCATTTGAGGTCCACTATTTAGGTGCAGGTTTTGGCAAATTCAAAATTAGCTAATATCTTCAAGAGTAATAAATTGTCTCACTTTCAACAATTTGTGTTTTCTGTATTTTATTGTAAATGAAATATGGGTTTATGAGAATTCTGATTTTATTAACATTTTACACAGCAGCCTAAATTTAGTTTTAATTGAGTTGTACAGCCATGAATTGTATTCGACAAGTAGGAATTACTGAAGATGGAGATAGAGCTCCTTAACTAAACTAGCTGAGCTAAGACTGGTTTAACTGCATGTTGGGCTGCATTTAGGAAACATGGCTGCCAGTAGGAACAGATGGTTTCAAAAACACAGAGCCTGGATTCAGACTGGAACAGATGGACAGCCACTCAGCTTGGCCCAGGTCTTTGTAACTGTGAACCATAGCAAGCATCAATTACATCTGCTTATCATTACTGGTTTGCAGCTTTCTGAGTTTCAAATGGTTGTAGGTTTTCTTCTGACACTTAGTAGCGATCTGTACATACAGAATCTGTGAAGATGAGATATACAGCTACAGCATGTTCATCATCAAGCAGATGGACTGTCGGACCACTTGGGAACAATTTTGCATACTAGAATAAAAACAAAAAAATGCATCTATGTGCATGTGTTCACAGAAATAATAAACACACATGAACTTGTGTGTGTACAAAAGAGGAAGGCGGAGGGAGCCATAGATTACACAGCTGTGTAATTGAATGCCAAGCCTGGCAGTTCAAAATGCCCTCTATATCCAAACTATAACAAGGTCCACAGTAATTCCACCCAGCGGCAGCAACGCCTGGACATAATCTAGTTTTTCATGAGCTCCCTATCACTTCTGTATACAACCTACAGGGCTTGAGGGGAGAAAGCTGGTTAGTTGATTTCTTCACTGTGTGAAATTGGCTTTATGCAATGGACAGGCGTGAGAGGGAAAACAGAGTCATCACAAACTACCATAATTATAATCTTGGACACAGCAATCAGATGAAAATGCAGCTGCAAATTGACACAAACGGTGAAGTCACATTTCTACAAAAGAGACAAGTATTCTGAGTCATTATATAAGTCCAGCAGCACACTCTGCTTCTTATTTTGTTGCTGCTTGCTTTAAGTCGTCCTAAACACCCAAATATTGCCATTAGCGGTATAAAGGAAGTTTGGAAAACCAGTAGAGGTAGTAGAGGTATTGATCTACAATGTCATGAAAGCCATGAAGATGTATTAGGGTCCTTTTGTCCTCTGGGTTGGTCAAAATGTTATTTACTGTTCCAGCTCAGAGGGAAACTCCTCTAATATACAATAATAGACCAACATGGATTGAACTTCAAGGCCCACATTCATAAACTGAGCTTGGACTCTGCTCAAGCTGCTTGCATCACAAACTATCTGATGTAAATTCTTTATGTGATTGATCTGTTTACTTGGCATTAATCCTGTAAGCAGAGATGAGGAGCCACAGCTGCAACTTTATTTTAAATTTTAACTCGTACTGTTTGGAAGTGCTTAGCTGGCAGAATATAAAGAAGCTGGGATACAGAAACAACAGGTTTTTACATGAAGGCTTGGAGAAAATGTGATTACAAACTGAATTCGACCTTTCGTTCCATCTGTTGCTCTGCAGAGATTACTGCCATCAACACTCCATAATTTTGTCAAAGAACTTATTTTAGAGTTAAGAAATTTATTCAAACCCCACATTTCAAATAACAACTTTTACATCCAGTTAACTAAGATCTGCATGGGATGGGTGGCTGTTTAGAGAGCAATCCTGCTGCTTCACATTGCAAGGTTGGTACACCAGAGTCACCCCTCCACTGGTCAGCAAGGAGGTACATCAGTATGAAGCTTGGCTGCAACATTACCTCGCATAAATCATTATGCATGTCCAACTCACAGCTAATTGGTGCTTTATTTATACAAATTTAAATACTTTGGACAACTGGATTCTTCCCTGCACTAAGTCACTGATTGCAGGAATATTAGATATGTGATGTATTTTTGATATTTTTTTTTCTAGTTAATTTTATATCTTTCAAAAAAAGAAAAAAAATAACCCACAAAAATGCAGAAAACAGAATTTCTTATTTGCAATTCTCAACACCTGTTCACAAAAATGCATTTAAGGAGGTAGGATGGGTTTGATCTGGACTTCCATGCAAAAGATTGTTAGTTTGAATTTCTATCCTGCACCTTTTCTAAAGTCCTTTCACTCTTCTGCTCTGTCCCTCCCATTTAAGATTCAAATCTAATCTGTGTACCTGTCTTGGATTATTTGGTTAAATGAATGTTTAGTGGCTGCATGACTTATAACATTAAATTGTGACAATTCCTATGGTGTAAGTGGCAACATTGTTTATCCACTTCTAGAGTTCCTCCTCATTTATTTTCTAGGAAGGCAAAGCTTGACAGGCCCCGTCTCTGCCTCTCATTGGTTAAAGTGGAAGATTTACTGAAACACTTTCATATTGATGCTCTTTAATGTTAAGAAACAGACAACATAACAATAAGCAAATGAAACGGGCCAATTTTTAGACCAGCTAGATCTGAGAAAGCACTCCATACATGCAATTTTTTATGGCATTTCTTTAATTATTCATCCTTTTCTGGACAGGAAATGAACAGTATAGCCACCTCTTAAGGGCCACTATGTATATGACCTATCCACATCTTTTAAGTACATCAGTGGTTTAAAGCTGTTTCTTAAAGTATATCATTTTGGTTGAAAAAATTCTATAAATTAGGCAAACGGACATCATAATATAAAACAAAATGTAATTTATTTGATCAAAAAACAAATAATAAATAAAGATATTTTTATTGATGGACCTTTATCACAGGAAATCTGCCCGAACAACTTTTAAGATGAGTTGTATCCTCCTTTCTTTACACTAAATTACAACCTACAATCTAAATACAGTCATCATCCAATCTCATGTATTTTAATGTATCTATTTTTCACTCATGTAGCCACTCAGGCATTCAGTCACTCAGTCACCTGAGTCGAGTACCGACATGCTATTGTTTTTCTACAGTAATGCTGAAGGAACTGTCAATCATGCAGGGAAATCACAGCAGTAAAATATGTTGACCCTTCACAGAAATTATTCTGCACGTAAAATCTGCACAGAGTTAGGTAGAAACTTGTAGGTAGTCATTTTCAGTTTTTTTTTATTTTTTTTTTTATTATCCTTTAAGGTAACATGTTAGCTTACCTATCATATGTTCTTGACAAGATGTGTCTGCGATGTGTCCGTCCTCATTTTCAGCCTTCAGGTTGATCTTCTGCGTCACTATAAGGGTCTACAATTTGAACATATTTTGAATTTTTTATAAACAAAAATTCATAAAATCAGGCATTTATTTTTGATAGCTTCTTAATCCAATTCATAAAATAGAAAACTGCAATGGAAAGAAAGAAAATGTTGTCTACAGTCCAAATGTAGCTTCGTCAACAAACTGTTCCTTTACAACAAAGAACAAAAGAACAATAATTTGGTCCTTATGTGATCTTAAAATGAGGTAAATACAACTTCAGAAAAACAACAATAAAATATATTACCTTATGTCATTATTTATTTAAGAACATCTGATCCAAAATGCAGAAGCAGTGTTAAAAACTATGTCCACCCCATCCTTTCTTGTAGCAATAACTTGCAGTAATTGTTTTTGTATGACATCAGACTCTCGTGGCATTGTGGAAGCTCTCTAAAGGTCCCACTACAGTATTTAATTTGGGTTGAGGTCTGGACTTCAACTGGACCATTGCAACATATTGATATTCTTTTTTTTTTTCCTTTGGTCATTTGGTTACAGATTATCTGTTGTGTTTAGGATCATTGTCCTGTTGCATGAGCCAGTTTTAATCACACTGCAACTGACATTTCAACCCAGAATGCTTTGGTATACAGAGTTCACTCAATGCAAGGTGTCCAGGTCCTGTGTCTGCAAAACAAGCCTAAATCATTAGCCCTCCACCACTGTGCTTGACAGTTATAAGATGTTGTTGCTGATATGTTGTGTTTGTTTTTCTCCATATGTGGTGCTGTGTATTATGACCAGGTATCTCTATTTTGGTCTAGACTGCAGCTGTGCTGCCATGTTCTTTTCAGAGATCACAGGCTTTCTTATACAACCCTTCCAAACAGACTATACTTGTTCATTCTTTTTCTAATTGTACTGCTAACATTTATTATGCTAACTTTCTTTCTGCAGTTTCTCTAAATATTTTTCGGCCTGATCTTTGGCTGAATTTGTTGGGACATTCACTCCTTGGAAGATTGACAAGTGTCTTGAATGTTTTCTCCTTGTAAATAGTCTTTGTCACTGACGAAGGAGTGTGGAGTCATTTTTACTAATACAATGACAATGATGACATCTTTGCTTCTTTCCTTCATCGTGTAAACACACACCTGAATCCCACAGATAAGTAAACTGCCAAAACACATGCTTTTTATAGAGGTATTGGGTTTTGGTTTAGTTTTTCTTATTCCTAAAACATAATAACCAAAGATTTTAAAAGCTTAGAATGACAGATATCCACATAGATTCATGTATTTTATAAGACTTCTGAAAAATATAACATCATTTGGCTTTATGTTGAAACTAATTGTACTTGTTTGAATCATTCCAATTAGCTTTATTTTGGTGGGGAGAGTGGTTCAAGAGAAGCTTGTACGTCATGAAGTGTGGCTCTATTGTTGCTTTTCTGCTGGGAAAAGCTAGACGGAGAGCTTGGAGGATGGTATTAAATAGCCCTTTTGTCAAATAGAGTGCTTGTGATAAGAGGCTCCTCTATGTTATCAAAATCCCACATCATCTGTATTAAATTTCAGACATTATGCAGTAAGACTGTCACTCTCCTCAGTTTAGAAGGCTCCTTTTATTAGGCCCGAGCGCTAAAGGCGGTGCGAAGGCCTATCGTAATTGTAGCGTTTTTTCCGTATTCTTATTTTTCTTCTCAAAAGTAAATTGCATTTTAGGGGACCTGAACATGCTCGAAAAGTCACCAAATTTTGCCTACCCCCCCCCCCCAAAGGAATGCGAAAATTTACGTATTTTGGGGTTCTCATGACTGTTCGGGAAAAATTGAGCTAGAGTGCTACCTATTTATGATGCCCCGCCACTGCACGTCATCAATCTTTATGAAATTCGGTACACATATTCTAAATGCTCAGGCGAACAAAAAATCCTCTTGGAGTATGGGTCTAAAACCAACAGGAAGTCGGCCATTTTGCGTCAAAGTCGCCATTTTGGCGTTTTACTGACGTTCAAAGTCTATCTCCTCCTAGAGATTTCATCGTACCAGTCTAGGCCTAAGCCCTGCCCACTTTCAACAGGAAGTGCTTTTTTTTCAGACACCGGTGTCCATCTCACCATCACACTTACAGTGATTAATCAGGGTCTGCTTCTGAACAGATACATATAACTACTTCTGGTCTTGGCCTAAGCTCCGCCCACTTGAAACAGGAAGTGACTTTTTCAGACACCGGGGTCCCCCTTCTCAGGAATGAAACTCACATACACAAAAGTGCTTCAGATCAGGTCAAACTCTTTCATGATACTACAGAAAAAAAATCTCAAGTTCCTTCGTCAAGCATAACCATGGCAAATGGGGTCCACCGCCATGAAACAGGAAGCACTTGTAACTGACCCAATGTACTCCTGATCTCCACCAAACTCGGCAGGGAGGACAGTGGTCAGGCTGGAACTGATTCAAAAAGACATATGCTGGTAATATGGCTCTATAGCGCCCCCTATAACTATTTAATCTATCAGCTCCAACTACTGCTTTGACTGACATTGATGAAATGTGGCATATTATATAACATGCCAGGAAATTCAAAAATGCCTTTTCATGTCCTGATGTTGTCAATGTCATAGCCCCGCCCCCTGGGAACAGGAAGTCCCACCATTTGAACCCTTTAATACCTGTAAAACCAATTCAAACTCATTAATATCATCCTTCATGAACTAATGGTTGAAAATAGGACTGACTTCTTGCAGCATCATGATTAAAATGGCTTCCTGTGATGGTTATATCATTCACCATGAAACAGGAAGTGGCTCTAACCCTGCCGTCAGTTGACCAAAGGAGGTGATATTTACCTGTTCTCATTAGAGTTCCAACCTGAACATATTTCTACATGAAAAACTACTACAGTGCCACCCAGTGACCACGTGGAATTTTCCTCTTGATGAAATCATGCTCCGATTTGTAACAATTCAACACAGTTTGTAAGAAACAAGGTCATGAATAGTTAGATAGATATCATCAGTGGTCAGATTGAATTGCAAGTTGATCCTCTTATGAGGGAAATCACCCCTTAATGCAGAAAAGCTCTGGAAGAATGGGCATACGGCTGCGAGCGAGAGCGGCCGTGCTGCAGGAGGGAGGTTGCCGGCTGATGATGGGGTGGTGCAATATGCCGGAGCTGTGCCGTAGGTGCGAGGGCCTTCATCGCTGCTTGCAGCTTTAATTTTGTTTTATTCCTGCTGTCTGGCTTTTTTTCTCTCAGCTTCTCCATCATTCTACTGTTTTCTGATGGACAGATTATAAAATATAGGGTTATGATTTTAGCATTTTGCTTACTAAGGGCAATCCAACTGCAAGAGGAGACTAATTTAAGTTTGTATTACATGCATGAGGGATCAGATAAAGCTTGAAAGCCTTTATCCTCGTGGAAACATCATCCCGAGTTGCTAATAACTAAAAGCAGGAGATGACTTGTACTGTAGGCTGAGTCAGAACACAATGTGAATCAATAGCGAGCCTTGCGGGGATATAATGCTGAAGAGGCGGCAGGGTTGTGGATGTGTTTGTGAACATGTACATTCTGTGCAAGTGTGAAAACCTGTGGGAATTTGCCTGTCCAAAAACAAACACACTGCTGTAATGAAGTCAGAGGAGTTCTTTGCTTACAGCTGTATCGGCACAGATCTGCACATCCCCCTTTATTTCGCTTTGCTTCTTGGGGGTGGAGGTTGCAGGTGGTGATGCGGCCACAGAGTTGCCCTTCACGGCGGTCCTGCAATGAACAAGATATAAGCAACCAACTCTTTTACTTCATGATTGGCAAAAAAAAAAAAAGAAACATATCACACACAGAAATGTCACCGAATGCTTAACAGCCTCCTTTGATGGAGAACAATCTGTCAGCTGGGATTTGAAATGGAAAATCAATGAAGTGAGAATCATGACATACAGAGCTTTTCTTAGCTTAAACATATTTTACCTTGACTGCTTGTCCAAGAACTGTTCATGCTCGCTAGAGCAGAGTCACATCTCAAACAGACAGCTGTCATTTGTGCTATTTATCAGCATCTTTGCAAACACTGTGGATTGCTCATGTTTTATTTAATAGATTTATTTTCAATTGTCATTTGTCTTGATAGACAGATGTCTGAGAAGTGACAGGAAGTAATCCAACCAGCTGAAGATAATTCATGCTTAATATTTTTAGTGACAAAGACGCTGCTTTACCCACCTGCCAAGAAGCTCTTTAACAAACTGATCTTTGCCAATAAACGCTGTGGTACACTGGATCTGATTGGCAATCTGGCCCATCTGATTGTTGCAGTGGTCCATGATGGAGCTCAGTTTGTTGTTCATTTCTGACAGATTCTGCACCTCCTGACTCTCTTTCTTCTTATCCTTCTTCTTGTCGGACTTCATCTGTTTGCCTCCAAGGACAGATCCAATCCTCAGTTCTTTCTTCTCCTCTTTCCCCTTAGGAGAGTCCCCCTTTTTGCCGCTTAGAGCTGGAAGTTTGCTCTTACGTAGGCCGAACCAGTTTGCCAAAGAGGGGCCTGTCCTCTGTTTGGCCTCGCTGGCAGCTACTTTCTCCTGTTCTTGACATTTTTGTAAATTTTCTTCAATTCCCATCATGACTTTCTCTTCGATGGTGCACACTGTCGGGCTGAGTTTTTTCTCCTCTATGTCTGGGGGTTTGATTGGCGAGTCCATCTGTGTTTTGACTGGCTCATTAAGGGTGGTTGCTACACTTTCTGTCTCTCTTACAACATTTTCCGAGTTATAGCCACAAGAGGTCGGAGGCTTGAACTGTGGATGAGAGGCTACTTTTGCTGGTTTACGTATGTTGTTTAAACCAGTCCTTTCAGTAACGGACAAGCTACGTACTTCTTTTTGAGAAGGTGAGCTGACTCCCTCCTCTTTCCCTCCCTCTTCTTTGGAGTCTGATTTAGAAGTTTTCAGGCCACTGTGACCATTTGATCCTGTCATGCCTCCATAATGGCTAAGCCTCATCCTAGGGGAATGGACAGGGCTCTCAGCTAACATAACACTGGGTGCCTCTGAAGAGCTCTGCCTTGACAGGGAGTTCCCCCTTTCACCTGAGTTAGTGATGATCTGAGTTCTTATTCTTCCCGGTCCTTCTAACACATTGACACTTGGCTTCTCAATGTAGCTGGTGCTAAAACTCTGGCTGCGAGCTTTCGCCCCGTTCATCCCCAAAGCTGGCTTTAGATGAGGTTTAGTAGTAACAGATATGGATCTACCAAAAAGTTGACTGTTCCTTTTCCCCTTTTCGCAAACATCCGCCTCCTCCAACAGATCAGGGCCATGCACATCCTCTTCCTGCTGCCTACTCTGCACTTCACCTTTCCCATCTGTAACAGACATTTTGGGTGATGCATCAGTGTTGTACGCTGCTTGCAAGCCATCACACTGGGTGGAAACATTTGAAGTCACAGTCTCCTTAGAGACAGAGTTGATATGGTCTTTCTCCTGTTTGCCAGGTACACTGGGGCTACTTTTATGGCTCGGAGGAGATTTTAAAAAGGCTTTAAACCCCATTGGGATGCGAGTTTTTGAGGTTTTCTCCACTGGATTAGGTGACATAACAGCTGAGCTGGGAGGGCTGTTGACAGCTTTACCATTGTGTGGCTCTGTCTGACACTGAGGGGTGTCCTCAAGAGACAAGGGTAAACTAACTGAGGTCTTCTGCACTGATGGGTGGAGATTTTCATAAGCAGGTCCTTTCTTATTTGCAAATGAGTTCTGAAATGAGGACCCCCTGAGGGCACTATAGGGAGGAGGGACATTCTTTGAGCTTCTGTGTGCATTTTCAGGTTCTCGAGCACACCCTGAGATTGCAGAAGGGAGGTAGTCTTTCGTCCGTTTGGAAGTGCCTTTAGTAGGAGTCTGAGTCATGGCAGAGGACTTCTGAAGGTGCTGACTGGCTTTGTCTGCCAGCCTTTGAGGTGCAAGTGCAGTTCCATAGCCTGCATCCAAATCTAAACAGTCTTTGTCCTTGATGGGCAGCGTGGATTGCATATTTGGTGCAAGTGAGGTGTGATAACTTGGGGGAGGGCCCCTCACAGTAGTTGGTATGGATGGCTGAGCCACCCCTGGTTTATGTGCTTGAGGCGACCCTTCGTAATTTGGTCTGATCAGTAAGGAGGTGGTTCGGCCAGGGGGAGGAGGAGGAGAAGGAGACCTGAGTTTATTTTTGCTGGTGTCACAGTATTTGTCTCTGGTTGGTTGCTCAGTATTGTCAGCATACTCCAGGTGCCTCCTTGAGAGTTGGGGAGAACTGGATAAGGAGCCCTTGCTCCATTCGGCCCTGCTGGGAAGCTTGGAGTTAACAACCTTTGGACTCTGTGAAGAAGTTCCTTGTGTCTTGATGAATTTGGACATTTTAACTGTAGGAGAAGATGGGGATTTCTCCTGAATGGTAAGTCCTGAGTTTCCGCTGTTACTTGGTTCAGCGGTTGAGCCTTTAGATGGTCTCAGTGGGGATGCAGAAGGTTTGTTACGACCAGGAATCTTTGAACCACTGGACTTGGAACCAGCTGCATCATTCACAGGAGGGACAGAATGACCTTTATTTCCTCGGCTGCTTGGTGGTTTGATAAGTTTTCTCTGTGGAGTCAACTGCATTGACGTTCTCTCTGCACTTCCCTCTCTACTGTTGCTTGCTTTGCTGGCTCTGGTCTGATATTCTGAAGGCTTTTCTGGAGATTCAAGAACAGTGTAATTTCTTGAAACTGCCGACATTTGCCTGGTTGGTCTTTGTTGGGGTACTAGCTCTGTGTAATTAGCAACAATTTTCCTACTTTGCATGCCACCTGTACCTGCTTCAAGCCTTTCAGCACAGAGCTCAATAGGCTCTCCTTCAGCATCAAATATTGCCAATATGCTCTCCTCAGATTGGGTGCATTTTCCTCCTTTGGGCTCCTTCATTAGGCTGAAAGGCCTGGGCCTCCCATCTGCAGACTGCGTGCGTCCCTGCTCTCTTCTTAAGTATTGCTGTTTGAGGATCTTGGCAGCATCTCTTGACAGCCTCTTGAAGTCCCTCTCTACTTGCTCTGATGTCTGGCTACAGGATGTCCGGACATCACTGGACTCTGAATTACGTTCCCGTGGATCATCCACGTCAGAGATGCGATTAGGACCCTCTGAGTCTGGAGGATTGAATTGCAGCCGGGATGGTTTAGTAAAAGCTGATTTCCGTCCTTCTGGGAGAAAACTGTTAATAAAACTCATAAGCTTCTCTGGACGCTCTTTTGAGTCATAGCCAGGGCAGGGTTTTGCCTCCATAGGACCTGAGGTATCATCTTCTGCAGCTCCACTTTCCTGTGTCCCCTCCCAGCTACATAAACTGTCTGAGATGCTATGGGAGAGCTTCTTACAATGAAACCAGCTGTCCTTGGTGGGGATGTTATCTCTGCAACCGGAATGTGCTAATTCATCATCAGCATCGTCAGAATCATAGGAGAATTGCTTGCCCCGAGCAGCTAAAGCTCTGCCAACATGAGTTGGCTTGGTCACTCCCTTACTGCTGCTCTTGATTCCCAGCGAGTAGATGCCCTCGTTGGAGTTCATACAGTCTTTGTAACCAGATTTGGAGACCTTGGATGAACAGGAGGAGCTCCTGTGTCTCCTCCTCTGGAGCTTTCTTAGTCCCTCCAGTATGTGACTCTCCTTGCGCCTTGTGGGCGGCTGCTCCTCTGGAGGGGCACAGATATTACTCGGGGCTGATGAGCCCAAACTCAGCCTCTTCTCCCATGTCAAAGATGACTATAAGACAAAAAAGGAAAAAGCTTTATGTTTTTGTTAAAGGTTGAACAATTTACATTTCATGAGACTTTTTTCAGTATAAGATGATGATGATTTTGAGTTGTTTTGGTATTTTCTTTTTGTTTTTTTTTTTAAACCTCACATCATCAAGCTCTAACAAGAAGATAAGGGATTAATTAGGGTCTGAAAAGAGGTGTCTCTTGATGAGCTGCCACATATGATCGTTTTGCGGAACTGATGTCTGGGTTTTTTTGGAGTGAGAAGGTTTACCATTTTCCCACAGGAGCGGCCATCATTCCAGGTGTAGGAGCCGCTAGAGAATTCACTACAAGCGCTTGACAGGGATAATTCACTACTGCTGCAGCTGCTGCGTGGGTAGAGGGGAGCAGGTACTGTCAGACTCAGCTGGCTCAGACACTTGGCCACGGGGAGACTTGCCTTTCCATTCAGCTGAATCTCCTGTGAGAAAGAAGAAAGAATCGTAAAGGAATAACTTGTGCAGGCAGTGTTGAGATAAGGAACGGTAACGTGCAGTTTTTCTGACAATGACTGCTGCATGTCTAATTGCCATCTTGCTGTTAATTTTGTGATGAACAATACTTAACAAAGCTTTGACCAGTCAATTACTCTTGCTTGCAAACTTGGGGGAAAAAAATAATATTTGCATGTGCATTCACCACAGCATGGCAGATGTTTATCTAATTACAATCTCATTGCAGAGATAGAAAGATAGGAAATGAGATTTCACTGATCTCATAGAAGTGTCACTTGTGTGTATCACCTAACAGCCTATTTAAGGATATGTACATATTTGGGTGATTCATAATTCACTCTGTGGGCATTATTACTTTATTCACTTGGCCTTCCTCTGCTCTGATAACACACATTACAGTTTATCAGGTGGCATTCTCAGAGGGGTAAGAGTAGACCAAACTCATTTTCAGGCTTTAATGCATAATACATAAGATGACTAATGTATCACAGTGTCCTATAGAGTCATTTTTACTGACTACGAGTCTCAATCGATGGTTTTCTGGTAATATGACAAGGATTTATTCCTCTTAATGCCAAGTGATACTGCTAGCTCTTCCTGCTGAGAGCACAGGAGGGGTCACAGCTTCATATTGTCAGGCCTGTATTTTAATATCTCGCAATGATTTCTTGAAGGGAGTGATTATGGCACAGAGCAATATGAAATGAGGAAAAAGATACACTGCCTTCTGCATATTTTTCCCATTATGCTTACATTGGAAGGAGAGTCTGTATTCCTGGAAAGAAGGAAAGCCTTGCTTCTCTCTGGCTCTAGGAGCAAATCTGCCGCAGACAGATCCATTATCCGAGAGTGGAGTTTCTGAAAGTCAAAAAGGGAGGACATGCAACAGTGAAATCTGACTTTGGGGAGATCAAGAGATAGAAATGGGCCTCATTATAAGATCCAAGATGCAGGAGATTCCTATAAAGGTTTTTATCAACACTTGCTATGAACTTAAATCATGAATAGAAAATAAAATGATCATTTGTATTTTCTTTTTCCTAAATTTCCAACCATCTACACAGTCAGCCGAGCAGTAATTTACCCATCAGATTCCCTCCCATCGTAAACTGATTTATACTACTCTCCCTCAAAGTCATTAATGTCCTCAGCTAGAAAAAAGAAAAAAAATAACGTGAATAGGAAATAATTGCATTGGGGAGTATGGGATTCCTTTGATTTTCTTTTTTTTTTTTTTTTTTTTCCCTTCATTTGTGCGCAAGCCTCTTTTGTTAGCTAACTCTCATGCCTAAGAAGGGAAAGATACGAAACCAAATACATTTCCACATATTAATCTTAGAACTTAATTACACTGGATTCCCTCTGCTCAGATGACTCAAATGAACTTAAAATGGAAATATAGAAGAGAAGAACACTTGATCTAAGGCAGCATTTCCCACCACAGTAACACTAATGCTCACTTAGGGATTGTTTCATAGTATTTACTTCAATCTTCAGTATTTTTTATTAAACTAAAAGTTCATATCGTACATTTGTAGAGGAAAAAATATCAATATCATGTAAATAATGTGTTATAAAATACAAGTCACCTTCCCTTTTAATCCCATAAATATAAAAAAAGTCAACTGTTCTTACAGTTTATTGACTTTTTATGTTTTGTAAAAAGCATGTTGTGAATACTTTTGAGGGGAAAATAAATTCCAAAACAAAGCAGCTCCCAATGACATCAAAACCTTTACTGCTTCTTTGGTCTCTTAAGAACAAACAACCTGCATTACTTTGCCTGCAGCCAAAACACAACCATTGCATTTTTTTTTTATTTTTTTGTCCTCTCCAACTTTTTGCCAAAGACCCAAAAGAAAAGCTTCTTTTTGTATTAGTGCAAGACGGCGAATAAGCTCACAAAGAAGCTTTTCAGTCAGCAAACAGATCGATGCACACTTGCAAACTCAGACATAAGAAAGAAAAAGACATTTTTCTGTTCTTTAAGAATTTGATTTTAAAAAAATCTATGTTTGATGTATAATAAGAAAATGTCTTTTATGGAATATTATAAATATATGTTGATTTAAGATTATTATTTCACATTCAGTGAACCTGAAAGTCTTTTATCCCAGTTATAATTTGTTAAGCGCTCATGCCGCATCAGTAGGTCTCCCTGCTGTCCACGCAGGATGGGGAGTGGCTGCGGTGTAGCAGGAGCCTCTGATCTTATCGTGGGGTGCAGGATTTCACCTCCTCAGCATCCTCATCAAGGATTCAGTCGATAATGACACAGGGTCACGGGGGAAGATAGTCGAAGGAAACGGTAGATGACAAGACCAGTTTTTTGAGGTTGAAGGCCGAGATCAAAGTCAAATATGTTAATTGTGAAGCTTCTGTTAATGTGGGGGATACTGTAATATATCATGCAAATACTGGACTTTTAACCTTTTTAATAATTACATTAGTCTGGAAGCCAATAGGAAACTTTTGTGAGCAATATTGAGGAAGAAAACAAGGTCTTCTTTCTTTTGTTCTTTCTTTTTTTTTTGCTTTTGTTTTGACAACGGTCATATTTCAAGATAATGATGGCAGCCTAGAATAGCAGCAATAGGGAGCTTCCAAGCAAATCATTCAGTATTGGCACCAGCTGTCAAAAACACATTGGTGGAGCCATCCAGCAATACACCCACACATAACAGCAGCCACAGAAAAGAGAAAAGACAGAAACCTCTTTCTGTGCACAATGCTCACCTGCATCATACGATCTACATTTCAACTTCGTTCAGCTTTTGCAGCTTTTTTTTGTCATCGTTGTAGGTTTCTTTTTTTTGTTTGATATGGATCTTTAGTTTTTTGTGCTCAGGTTTTTGGATTTTCGTTACTCAGTTTTCTGTTCCTGCCTGCTTTTTTTCAGTATGTTAAATTAAATAGCAGGATTTTTTGTGACATGATGAACAGTTTTCTAGATAGTTATTTTCACAGAGCTCATGCAATTGGTAATCATCACAAATTATATATTCTCTGTATTGTACTCGATTGTTTAGTTGTGTTAGGTTGGAATAAACTGCTTTGCTACAATAACTACAAATATTTTACTGTTGCAAGAAATGTTTTTATTTCTGTAAAATTCTTAATTTTCTTTACATTTTTTTCAACAATGTCAACAATGTGTGCCTACAACCTGTGAAATTGAATGAGCAGTAATGAAGTCATGGCATTCACAGTGTGTTCTGTGGCTGTGAGTTAGTAAGAAAAAAAAGAAAAAATACAAAAAAAACAAGCATTTGTCCCCATAATGGGTGACTCGTGCACTTGCCTGTCATATTTAATGAGCAGCATTACTGGCTGATAGTGTACACCTTACCTGGCATAGTGCATGGTTTGAATAACAGCCCTTTTTTTTTTTTCCTTGATTTTAGAATTTTCCAGAATAAATGTTTGGTATTTTAAAGAAACTAATTCAGCTGCAGCCAGTCGAGGTGCACATCTGGTACAGTTCCTATTGAAAGCATTATGGTTCTTTATCAGAGGAACTCGAGAAGCCCAAAGGGAACTAGGGAACATTTAATTACTGATAAGCTAAAAGGTCCAGAGCTGGATGGGAAACTGAACACTCATAAGGTTGATTAAGTCTCCCTCTGCTTAAGGCTTGAGAAAAATAAATAAAAAAAAGGGAGAGAAATGAAAATCCCCCTGATTATTTCATATCCTCATTAAAAACTCTGTTGCAATGGTTTAGCCATTTAAAAAGAAAGTCTTTTCAAAATGACAAATGATTACAGTACTAAAAAACTTCTCTAAGCTATTTTCTCACAGAAAACAAGAAAAAATTCCTTAAATAAACATGGCTATTTATGGCTGTGGCTAGTTAGCCTAGCATCAAGACTTTAAATAAGGGGAAATATAGCTTTTATCCAACAGAGAGGGAAGAATATCCTCATAGAAAATCAAAAGTTCACAACAAAGATAAAATATTTTTATCCACAGAAATACAAACACACAGTGACAATAAATTTGATACCTCCTGCGAGTTTTCCTACAACAAGAAGTCTCTCTCTATATAGTTAGCCTAGCTTAGTTACTTCGCCTTAGTTAACTTCGCTTAGCATCAAAACTTTAAAGAAAAATACAGCTTTCATTCAATCGAAATGAAAAACAATAATAATCCTATTAGCTTTTCAGAAGTTAACAAGATTTAAATGTTTTAATTCACACAGATACAAACATATGATACATTATTAGTAGGGTTGCAAAATTCCGTGAATTTTCAAAGTTGGAAACTTTCCATGGGAGTTACCGGGAATATCTGGAAATTAACCAGAAAATTACTAATTGATTCACTTGACAGGGTACTTAAATCTAAAACAACCAGATTTAATGTAAGCACAGTTTAATATGTCTGCCATTTAATCACGTGCACACAGTACACTGCTTACTGCAGGGTTTTTGAGGCCACACCCCCTACAAGCACTGGCATTCCTCCTTTACACGAACTGGCAATTTCTTCAACCCTGGAGTACTGAGACCACACTCGAGCTTGCAACTACATGAAGTCAAGTAAGTTTTTCATAATATTATGGGGTAAATTTATTTTATACATCGGCTGTAAAATAGAAGAAAACTCATGCTTAGGCCTGTCACGATAACAAATTTAGCTGTACGATAAATTTTCTCAGAAATTATCGCGATAAACGATAATATTGCGCAGAGCGCTAATGTGTCATTTTGAGACCATTCTCAACTAATATAGTGACATATGCCGTAATAATGCAAGTACACATTTTCAAAGGTCAATAAACTAAATAAATAAAAGCGCCTTTTTCACTGTTGCATCTTCAAATAAACTCCAGACAAGTAGACAAGCATGCCGGTTTTAATGACGAACCAAACTTCAGCACTTTACATCGAACAAAAACCCGTGTTCTTCTTCTGCTCTTCAAAATCTACTGCTTGTGAAACAAAGTCATTCTGCCCTCTGTTGGCCTTATAAGTAACTACAACCCAGCAGTTAGCTGGGATACCACATTCACATACGCCGGGACACCGGCCCAAAAGTTATGCGGCCCACTGGGAATCCTCCCAAACCTCTCGATTAGCCGGCATTGCTCTTAATGTGTATTTTGTCATATACGGTAGTATATAGGCTGATTCTATTTGCGTAATGTGCCTGCGGATTACCGGGGTTATTACGGTAGACCAGGAAGTGGGGGCTTTGTACTGACGTCGTAAGCTAGAATGTGTGTGTTCTGCTTACATGTGGGAAGCAGCGAAACAATAAAAGAGGAGATGCTTGCATCTATTATTTACATATTTCAGCATGAGAATCGGAGGTTTAGCGCGAGAGCGTGAGAAGCCACTTAAATACGCAAGTCTCACGGCCATTGCGTGTTGGCAGCCGTGCAAAACAAATGCGGCTTACCGGCTCGTGCTGCAACATGCTGCAGTCAAGTGTGACACTAGAGAGATCACTCCGCAAGAAACCAGAGCGTTTAGTCGAAATACTCCATAGTGAAACCTATTGTCATACACAGTCTATGGTAAAGGGGGGACGAAAAAAAATTATCGCGGCCGGCAAACTTATCGTGCTCTTATTTTCTTATCGTTCAATTAATTGACTTATTGCTTATCGCGACAGGCCTACTCATGCTGTTAACTATATATCTGTTCATGCTGTTGTATTAGTGTTTACAGAAAAATGACACGTTTACCATCCGATGTAGAGGCATTTCACACAAACTCATGTTGAAAGAAAGTCTTTGTATGTGTGTAAATATTTTGCAAAGACGTACGTAAAGAATGCTACAAAAATGCAGCAGCATATTGTGCAAAAATTTCCTGAAGCTACTTGCTTTAAGACAAGAGTGGTGACAATCTCCTCATCAACTCACCACACAGCCATTATTTTTAATAAACTCTCCAATAAAACAAAACTGCTTCAAAAGACTATAAATTTAGTATTATCTATCTATCTATCTATCTATCTATCTATCTATCTATCTATCTATCTATCTATCTATCTATCTATCTATCTATCTATCTATCCTTTTAGGCTGTTTCCAGAGTGCACAAGAAAATTTGTTTAACTGAAGCCTACTTTCAAAGTATATTCTGAAATAATCAGGAAATCTGGTAAAATAATCATATTCATGTAAATGCACTTTGTTTTTGTGGCACACACCATAAATTATAAGGCATTAAGAGTTAAATGTTTCTTTTGGGTATGTATGGATCCATTTTGTAAGGCATACTCAATGGCTAGCCATAATGTCTGATGGTTGTAGCCTCAAAAGACGAATAAAGAAAGTAATATTGATCTTCTCATCTAACTTTCTGAGAAAGCAAATACTTTTAAAGTAGATACCATAAATAGATTTTCAGTGGGATGTCCCCATTCTCCGTGACGTTAATAAATATAGCTGTTTTTAACAGCTCTCCCACACATGACTGCAGAACTCATCATAAATGCACCAAACATCCGGAGTGATCACATTATGATTAATTCTTACATTGAATCACCCATTTAGTAGAGAAAAAGCTGTCAAAAATAATGACCGGATGGGTGAATCTGCTTACAGTACACAGTCAAAGGCTGCAGCTAATTTTGCATCTGTCATAAAAATTGCGCCGACACTAAATTAACTTGTTGCTCTCACACTCATCTGCACACATTAAACAATTGATGCCCTTCTCAGCCTTCTATTAGTATATTTTCAGCTGAATCCCGTTAAGATTGGGGGGGGGGGGGGGGGGGGGGGGGACAATAAGTGGCAGCTAGAAAGTGACTGGTTTTCAATGCATTCATAGCTATATTGTCTTTTCCTACTTTCTTTTCTCTGTTTTTTTTTTGCCTCTTCTTATATTGCCCTCAGTTTCTCACCTCTACCTACTTATCTTCTTGGCATCCCCGCTTTTCTGCTCTTTTTTTTCCTCTATTTCCATTTTCACCTTCCTGTCCTTCATCTCTTACCTACTCTTCTTCTCTTCTTGCTCATCTCTTTTGGCTTACTGTTCTTGTCTGGGTAGACTGACAAGCTCATTGTCCCTTGCTTTTTTCCTTTGACATCTTGCTAGCTTGGCAGCAAAGAACCCTGCGGTATTTTGCTCAATTATGTGAAATCCTCCTTTTCAAACTTCATACTGCGATACTATAGCACATTGTACATGAGATGGGTACAGCTAACAGCGGCAGGTCCGTCTTGCTCACAATTACACCTTAAAGAACCAGCTGGAAGGCTCAGATGGACACTTTTCAGTAAATTAGTGCTTTCCAAGGGACCAAAAGGATGACCAAGGCAATTTTCAGCTGAAGAATCTACAGTTAGTGTGGAAAAAAAGCATAAGGATGAATGTTTGATGGCCACAAAAGTAGCATATTGTTATTCGTAGTTGTTGTGCTGCCAGGGTACAGTAAAATCCAAACCTTTTTAGATGGTTTTGCTATTTAAATTGGATCCCTGCACACCAGAGTCCTTACAATGCACATGTGATTCCTCAAAAGCACAATAAGACTGAACTGGACTTTGCTACCTTGTAGGGGACCATTAAGAATGATAATTAAATGAAAACAGGATATTTTCTTTTATTTTTTTCATTCAAAAGTGAAAAACAGCAAAAATAGCTTTTAAAATAGTAAACTAAATGAAAACAGAGATTGTGGGTGGCTATCCATGGTTCAGGCAGTTTGCTGCTGTTCAGCTCAAATATACTTTTGTAGGGAACAGATGCAGATACTATATTTTGTATTGCTTAAAATACGTTTTTAGTTGATAATAATATAAGTCAGAGGTAAATTATTCATAATTTCTCCTTAAACAGTGTATAGAAGATGGAAAAAGGCTCTGAGTCTGAGAAATGAAGCAAATGCAAAGGCATCCTAAACTGCATTCTCTTAAATAGGCAGCAGGGGGCGACTGCTTTGGTAGTAAAATGAAGAATATAAGGAAGTTTTTGGGGAAATGGAACAAGTGTTCACTTAAGCTGTTACACAAGTGAACATTTTTTAAGTAATAAATGTACACATTTATAAAATGAAGCTTTCCCAATAAATAGAAAATGTATAATTATGCTATCTGATTTACTTTCTACTTGAATATTAATAAAAAAAAATAAAAATCAGTTGGTGCCATATTATACATTGCTGGAAAGTCTGATTAGATGACCTTACAGTGAGGTATATCTTATTAGGGTAATGCTACTGTGGAATGAACAACACAGCTAAATGTGTGGGTAGTGCCCCCCCCAAAAGCCTGCCAAAATCATGATATACTGTTGGTCAATAAATCCTGTTGGTATTCAGTATGTTTGAGGTTAAAGTGCTGCAATGTGTGTGTCAGTCACAGGTGTATGACTGGACCCTGACTGACATCTAACTGACAAATCAAAAATAAGATTCTGGAGGCAGGGGTGATCCCACATCTCCAGAATCTTGGACCCAACTCTATCCTCCAGAATGATGACCAAGGAAATAGGACTACATACATATTTTATATACAAGTTATAATATGAAATGTTTACCTGTAGCAGTAAGTCTGAAGCAGGTTTGATCCTCTGCTGGAACAAAATGCTCAGCGCTCGATTCTGCTGCTCCAGGTCAAAAACTCTTGTTCGAAGCTTCAGACACTCCTCTCTCAGATCCTGATACATAAGCAACACAGAATCAATAAAAATGCTGCATGATTTAGTTTAAGTATTCAGGTGGAAATATCACAAATGTGACATCCACATGTGTTAAACTGATCATCAAGAACAAAATCCTCAGAAATAAAAGGGAAACAAACCTTCTGGGTGAGAAGTGCCTGCACAACTTGATTGGCAACCTTTAAAAAAGATAGAAAAAGAAATCATGTTTCATTTCATGAAGCTTTGACATCTGATGATCCTCATAGTACATATAAGAGTTTGCACTGCCAATTTGTACTTAAGGTGAGTTACTATAACCATAAAACAAAGACAGTGGTACAATATACTTGAGTGGTTTTCTTCTGGTTTCTTATATTTGCGTCTCTTATAGACTTGTACAATATATGTCTTCTACAACTCTCATTTCCTAATGGTTGTATTGACATCAGCAGGTTGATGTAGGAGCAGAAGTATGTCTGGCTTAAGTGCTGTTGTGCCTTAGCTTTGGTCTCACTGCGGCTCACACCCTCCTGCACTCCAGACCACAAGGCAGATGAAGAAGCAGCTCCGATTACTGCGCATTGATTGCTCATTAATAGTGTGTGAAGCCACAACGGCTCTTTTGAGTGCTCCCACTCCGGGTTATTGAATGAGGGTAAACATTGTGAAATGAGCTCTGCTCCTAGCTACAGATTTGCCTCCTGTAAAATCGCCAGGTGATCAAACAAATTTGAGTTAACAGGCTTTGAACTCAACGACAGACACTGTATGATTTGGATGCAAGCAGTTTAATGACAAATAAGCTTGGCCACACACAAAAATTTAGACAGGCGGGCTGTCCTGCATAGAAAAAAAAACCCATCCTTGTTAGAGGGCAAGCTCAATGTTTCCCACTGTTGTTTAGTGCAGTAGTTAGAAGGCTGCACACACAATCTCTCCATCATTCAAGCAGGGTCATTACCAAACCTTTCCCCCACAAAAGTCAACCACAAAGAAAAACTGTTGGCAAACAAACACAACAAAGCTGAGCAGAGCCATTTTAGTGAGGGCAAGGATGCAGAACAGACACTGGGGCCAAGTTTGTCATAAACACAGTCCATAGAGGATGCATCTCTGCATCAAAATAAACACACTTTCAGTTATCATTCTTTCTTCTTTTCAGTCCCTAGTCTTTTCCATCCTGCAGGAAATCTGCTCAATCAGCAGAGCTCCTCAATTCAGGGACAAATTGGGGAAACTTGTCCCTTCTGGACATGCTTCCCTGTGACAGTGCTCCCCTTCCTGTCTGCCTTCATCCTGAAGTGACTCAGATGCACTGCTGAGAGCTAGTTAGCTTCATCCTCTTCATGCAAATCACTAAACAGCCCTTCTCAAGCTCTCACAAATAACCTGAGGGCACATAAGTGCCATTCTAATGTAAATTATTACTTCAGTAATACCAGCTCACATCAGGTTGCAGCGATTTAAATGCTTGCACTTTCATCTGTTTATTACAAAATAAATATACATGTGAATAATCGCTGCAAGAAGTTTTGAGCTTTTGTTAACAGCTCAATTCTGTTAGCAATCCAAAGTTTTGAAGCCTGAACAGGAAAATGCATCGTACTTCTCCAATGATTATGATTTATATTAGCAAAAAATCCATTTAAGAAAAAGGACAACATCTGATAACACTACTGCCATTGCAATATAAAGAGACACAACTCTGTAGTGGAAATCACTGCATGAGTTTTGGAACCCCTGCTGTTTTTGTAACACAAAGCTTAATTAAGGTTCTGTGTCTAACTTTTAGGGCTATCTATTGGCAAAAGGAATATATATATATATATATTGTTAAGCATGGCATAGAAGTAAAGATTTGTGTGTTGTCTTAAAATAATAACCCTCTTATCTCCCCTTATAACATGTTGGTTGACTGTAACAGATTATCTTATTTTCATAGGGTTGCCACTCCCAGGTTACCCAAGGATTACCATATAGTAGCAATACTGTTCCCCATGTTTGTGGAATTTTTAGTTCTGGGAATTTAATAAAACCGTTAAGTCATCACTCATTGGTGTATATGGTGTCTTATCTCCACACCACATGTCAATAATGCAGTTATCACAAACTTTAAAGTGCTAGCCAAGCAGTAGCCAATAACTAACTGAAATGGCTAAAGGGGAAAAACAAAGCGTTTAAACTTCCACAAATAAGCCAAACTCACTGTGTGAAGATCCCACTGCTGTCACCAAGCTTTATTTGGTTCATCTAACGTAATCGTTTGTGACAAAACAATAAATGGAGATGGTACACCATTCAGTAGGAACTCCCCTGCAGACTTTACTATATTGTGCACACCTTATGTCCTCAAGTGGTAAATTTTCTCATGAGCTTTTTTTTCCAATCATGAATGCTGCTTCTTTTGTCCAAATGTGAAGAGCCATCTAGCTTGTAATCACATACATCAAAAGGAAAGGTTCCTGTGGTCCTAAAGCTCCAAATGGTGCTATATATACAGCCATCCAGGTGTCTTTTTAATGGAACATTTCAGTTTGAAAATAACAGGAACTGGTCTAGATTCTTGAAGAAAATTATTCTGTTTCAACAGTTCAGATTTTCTCTTTGCATCATTTTTGTATTGAGTATAGGGTTTAAATGGTTTCCATGTGCTTCATTCTTAGCTCAGCATCTTTAGTGTTTTATATAAATAAGAGTTAGTTTGAAAAAGGGAGACTGTCCCTTTCCCTAAAATAATGGTTAGTATTCGCTCCTCCTTTTTCAGGCTGTGGCTACATTATGAGGCCAAACTGTGGGATATAGAATGAGCTTTACTCGACTTCTAAACTTTACCTCCACAGTAAAGTTAATGCTATTGTGTCAAATCCGATGAACAAATGGACTTTTCAAGGTACACAAAAAAATTGTGGAGTCTTATGCTGCTTTTGAATGTGACATGAAATGAGGCATGACGCATTCTGCACTCACCTCATCTAAACATCGTTCATACTGCTCCCTCTGGCTCTCATTCTCCAAGGCCAATGCAGAGTTCTCCTCCTGCAAAGAGCACAAGCTTTGGTTACATGTGAAGCAACACAGCAATAGAGAAGGAGACAGGAAAAAACAAACAAGTGGAGCGGTAGCAAAGAGGAGGCTTCCCCCACAAAAGGTCATATGTCAACTTAAACCAGGATGGCCAATAAAAAATTACCAAGTGTAACGGAAAAAAAAGGTCAAGGGGATGGAAGTTATGATGCTGAACTTTTGGGCAGCAGGAGTTTGGACCTAATAAGAATATATCCTCCACTTGCCAAGCGTTGAGGCGGTGCTCTATTGATCTTTGGGAGATTCCAATTTGTCAGCAATGCGCTGCGTATTAGAAGCTGTCAGCCTCTTCGCTTCTCTCACCCTCTGCCCTTTAGTAGAAACTAACAAACCCTTGATGAAAACATGGGAAACATAATTACAACCTAAAACATTCCAGTGATTCCATATTTGATGAAACATTGACTAATTAAAGCTTCAAAGCCATGGGGAATTGTTATGGGTCCAAATGATTTCAGTAATTACAGAACTTAGGTCTATTTTTAGGAGGTACCTGTAGGAGGGAACTCTCTTGACATCTTATCATTTGGGCCATAACCTGCATTAAATAAACATTTTCTTACACAACAGAAGGCAAAAAAAAAGACCTTTTAATGTGTGATGAATTAGTCAGACGTGCGCCTACACAAGAGTGATTTTTTCTTATGCAAGCATCAACGTAAAGAGAAGTTTGACACATAACTGATGTGTCAAACTTCTCTCTTCAGCTCTGACTGTTTTATTGTTAAATGCAACACAAATTTAACCTTTAAATGTTGTAAATCTTTTTTGCTAACTGCACAAAAGGCTCATTTGGACCTTCTTTTATTGTCTTTCACCATGGCTTCTTCAACTTGTTACAGTATTACATTACATTTTTGGTACACACAAAAAAATATATTTTAATATGAAATAAATGGCATAAAAGTGGTATTTTTTCTGTTCACATGTTTACTGAGAGGCATTTAGTCCTTCTAACGGGCTTGTGGAAGGAGTAGGTTGTTAAAGAATGAGAGGTAGTGATCTGACAGCCTCAAGGTATATATGAGCAGAGGCGAATCCTTGGCAACTGGTCCAAACGGCAATTGTCTCAGTCCTGAGATCAGAACATAAAACAAACTGTACTGAAAACTGAAACAGGTGAGTCTGCGGTGGAAAACAAAAAGGTAAGATGACAAAAAAAATGATCACAATGGACAAGGTAATGATATTAAACTGCTAATTGGGAAATCTTTCAATCTAATTTTACAAAAATTGAAAACATGAGTAAATCTTTTTACAACAGAATAAACACATTCAACAAAAAAATGTAATATATAATGACAAAATGGCATCCTGAACTTCAAGCCAGCTACTTGTAAATGTAGCAACAGGTTTAGCACTTTTCCATAACTAAAATCAGTGAAAGACGACTGATGCAAACCAACATATAAGGAATTACAATAATCCAGTCATGTGGTTATACAAGCATGTACAACTGTTTTGAAGTCATTATAGGAAATGAATGGCTTCACTTTAGCCAACATTTGTAACTGGAAAAAGCTAATTTTGATACCAGAACTAATCTGTTTGTCAAATTTGAATCATAATCATCATTATTAATTTATTTATAAAGCGTTTAAACACCAGCCACAGCTGAGCAAAGTGCTATACATCTAAGTTAGATTAAATAAAAGCATAACACCCCCCCCCCCCAAAAAAAAAACAACATAAAACAATTAAAATTAATAAAATATAATAAAAGTAGTGAAACAGAAATCTAGCAACCTCTGTAATTATTTATTTAGATTCAGAAAGTTTAGGTCCAACCAGCCACTTTATCAAGGGCCACAGTGAATCAGACCTTCTAGTATTAATACACATATATAGGCGGACATCATCTGCATAACAACAAAAAGTTTCTTTTTCTTAACAATTTACATGTAGAAAACAGCAATAGGCCCAACATGAACCCTTGAGGTACCTTAAAAAGATAATCCCGAGTACATAATTTTGAACTTTGTTGCAAGATCTTAAAAACTGACAATATACAAAAGATTTTATAGGAGTCAAATGCATGCGATTGTAGTTCACCTTACACCTATTAGGAGGGCACTGTATTGTTACCTGAGAAGGTTAAGCGTGTATATAAGGGGAAGACATGACTGGGGTCATTAGATGTTTGGCCTGGAAGGACAAAGGGTTTTTCACCGCACTGGTGTGAGGCTACACTTGCTTGTTTGTTTGTTTGTTGTTGGTACAGTTACTTTATCCACAATCAAGGAATAAATATTGCTGAACCTACATCATGAAGAAATAGAGTGGACATTCGATCATTATAGGGCGTGTAATGGTGAAAAGGCACGTCAGCCTACTCCTGGGTCTAGCTCTCTCAGTAGCTCAGTAGCAGATTTAGCTCCTTTAACAGGTTTAAATGGAGTACATTTGTAAACCACTTTTCATGATCTCATAAGTAATTTGAGCATTCCTGTCCTTTTCACGTCACACGTGGCGGACAATCATTTCTCCCCAAATCTGGGCGTCTTTATTTTAGCTCCATTTGTAGTCTGCAGTGCGTTTCTGCCAAGCTAATGAACGGTATCAGTTGTGCTGCAGGAATAGAAGCCAGTCACTACTTACTTAGTGTCAGTGGAGTTTATGCACAATGTGGAGCAGTGATGCATTGCATGTTTTTTTTTCCTTCCTGCTTTAATGGAGGTGCATCCATCACCTGCACAGGCGCATGGAATAAAGATGGCAGACGAGTTTTAATAAAGCCATTTAAGATGTAAAGTTTAAGGAATGTGCTGTGCAAATGGATCACCAGGATAAATTGACCAAACGTCTTACCATGTCAGGTAAATTATCATCCACTTTACAGTAATTAGGGTCTATTTTTTATCTGGGATTCCTCAGTGCTGCACTGGCAAACCTTTTTTATAGTGGTCTTTCATAATCATTCTTTACTAAGACACCTTTATTTCTGACCTTAATTAATACTTTTTAATGTCAGAGGATGCAACGTGGAGCCACATAGGAATAAATTATTCGACAAGTATGACTGGAGGCCTAATTTAATTAAGTCTGAGTCCTTTAATTGCTGGGGAGATTTTCGAGGAAGTGTGTCCAGTGGCTTTAGCACAAACAATCAACTTGGATTGCTGTGGCTTGCACTCCCTCTTCAGAGCTCAAGGCAGAGTGCAACGCAAATCCCCGAACGCAGAGATAAACAAACCAAAGCTGGAGTGCAGCTCGCGGCCCCAGCAGTGACTCCCACAGGATGACTTTGCTCTCCGAACGGAGAGAACTGGAGGATTTGATGAGCTGTCACGCTTTTAGACACAACTTAGCAAGGAGCCTGACAACTGGCAGACTGTCTGGCCACATAGGATAGTCAGGGTTGGCTGAGAGTGTCAATGAAAAGAGGCAAGAGTGATAGCAATAAAGGAAGAAGGTAGGGAAGTGAAGAGACATATTTATGTAGAAAAAAGAGAAGGTGGCAAGGTTGCTACCTCTAGAGTCTTCAGACGGCCCAGGAGTCCGGTTTTGTCTTTGTCGTCTTCTGCTAGGCCGGTATTGTTCTCAGCATCTTGCATCAGCTTCGGGTCTGCCTCGGTTCCCGCCTGGGAGCCATTCTCCTCTGGGCCATCACACTGTTTCTGCACTTCCTCGGACAGTTTGTCCTGAGGCAGAGTAAACAATTTGAGGTTAGAAATGTATAGTGGGGACATAGGGGGGGGGGGGGGGGGGGGGGGGGGGGGGGGGGAGACAATAAAAAATTAAAAAAAGAAAGAAGAGGAATTTGGCAAGAAGAAACCAAAGCAGATGGAAGGAGAGTATCCAAAGTAGAAGTGAATGTTTCATGAAAAGATGAAAAGCAGGGAAGGAGCTGTAAAAGGCAGGAATTGGAGGGAAGTGAGAAAAAGAAAGTGGAGAGGATCAGATGGGCAGATGGAACAACAGCCTCCACAACAGAACTCTGAAACATCCCCTCATCCTTAATCATGTTTCACGAGTTTTCTAAAGGGAGGCAGTGACCTTCAGGGCTCTTTTTGTCTATAATCGAGGGATCCAACAACCTCGCTTTTCCTTCCTATTTTCCCCCTCTGTCTCATATGTTTGTTTGTTCAGCTTCCTTGCATCTGTGATCTTAATTACTGGTGGTAATTAGCTGCTAATTAAGCAATGAATGATTGGTGAGCACCAAACTGTAGAAAGAAATCAGCTAGGAGGACACAGTGCGACTCAACAGATTATTCTGTTTTTCTAACGAATCTCTTGTGCTTATTGATTCACCATAAAACAAGTCATTTGGAATCATTTCAAACTACATATAGACACATTTTCTTTTCTGCTTCAGCAGTTTTCTACATTTTTAAAACCCAAGAACAGTAAAATGTGTTTTAGATTAGACATATTCAGATTAGTTTGTTGGACTTTCAAGTGGAGATCAGCCTGGTGTCGCTTCAGGTACTTGTATTTTGATGGATACTTTCCTTGTATGACATTTGCCCAGGAATGACCCTTCAAAATAGCAATGTGTCTTGAGAAATGCCTAATTAACTTGAGTGAGAACAACCAGTCAGGGTCTGGGAGGGCTGAAGCACAGCAGAGAGGGATGGTGAATTGTACTTTTTGCATCATTTGCAGGTTACAAAATTTTGCAAAAAGCATTGTATGACAGCTCAGATTTAAATTTACAAATAACCTCAAAATTTCTTTTTAAAAAGCTTTCTGGGCAGAATCTTGTGTGTAAGCTTGGCACATTGAAGAAAATTACTGTCTAAAACAGATGTAAGCGTTTGTTGTACTATATTTTTTTTTAAAAAAACTAATTTGGGAAATCTGCAGATTTCTTTTTATTTATTTACTTTTTTCAATAAAATAAAACTGAATTATGACCATGTTGTTTGTATGGTTAGGAGGAAGTAGTAATATTGGATTTTCTTTGAATTTTTCAACTCTAACTCTGGCCTGAAGATAGAAATACTGAAATGTATTGTTTTACTGAATATGTGTCTATTATAGCCCAGGGTGGTCCAGCTTGGCTTCACAGTTGTGGGGCTGTTACTCACTAAATTTTAGGATGTACCCTTTGGTTTAAGGGGTTAATATATTTCCACTCTTTTATTTCACTTTTAATACTTTGGGGCTGTTTTTAATATATAAATATTAGCACACAGTGTTGATAAAGCAGAGTTTGTATTAAAAGGGATTGTGGTTAGCTAGTTACTACAACATGTCCGTTGCTGGAGATCTGTGACTCAAAATGAGGTAATTTAGCTCTAACTTTAACAGCATTTGAATTCATTATGTGAAGCAATGCCTTTAAGTATTAAATGAGCCTTCAAATTAGGAACTACATGAGTAAATGAAACAAAGCTGCAACTTAGCTGCAAACCTTAATTAAAAGTGTGACTAAAACAAAACATTTGTGCTTGCATGTCTCATCCTCTCATGTAAACTCATTAAATGCTGCCTTTTTTCAGTGTTTTCATACCCCTCTACCTGAGTGCCATATATCACTGTGCACATGCATTTAATTCTTTATCCCTAGCTGGGCTCTAACAGATGACTGTCAAAGCTGAAGATAAATAATGTGCTGGAGAAACTTCAGGTTTGCTGCTTTGATGGATGTCTGCAGCTCAGGTTTTAGTCTCCAAATGCAGCTCAGGAGAAGCTGCTTCTCCTACCTAATGTGAATCCTTCAGATCACTTTGTTTCCTATATTAGGTTTTCAATCTTGTTTGATTCTATCACACAATTTTTGTTTAAAGCAATAAATTATAGTGGCTGTTTATTTTCTTATTGTTTGCTTGTGAAGTCTGGTTTGGTTAGAGAGACAGCCCATCAGACATCGTGAAAGGGCTCTGTAATAATCTCCGCAGAGAGCGAGTGTGTTGTTGGGAGAGCGGGAGGGAACCTTGTTCTTCACACTGCCCTTTCAAGTAATTGAGTTTGGCTGTTGAATACACAGCATGCAGCTGCAGCAGGAGTGTGTGTAAAGGGGCTCAGTCATATAGTGGCTTGGAATCTAATGATAAATCCATGTTTATTTTCTTTGACAGTCAGATCACAGGATTAAAGAATATCTACATGTAGTTTATTCTGCACATCAGTGCAGATATCAAGAGTTTATCCTCTTAATAAATGTTCAACAGTTGAGAGAAACCTGATTCGGAGGTGCTCAATTATAAATCCCAGGTACATGCACCCACGTAGCACTTTAAATTGCACTTCCAATAACTATTTTCAGACTGTTTCTCAATATGATCATTTTTTGCAAAGAGATTTTGATATTTAATTAAAATATGATACTTGCTGCACTTATGGAAATCTCATAGACATCTTTATATCCTCAGGGCTGCTAATCCCACTCAATGCAATTTATAAGTTATTAAGCAGCAGACATTTAATCTCACTTTTAATCACAGTCATCACAGGAGATATAATCACTTTCTGGTTTATAGTAGCTTCATAAAGATATAGTTTAAGATGGTCCCAGGTTTTTCAAGTCAAATAAATACATCACACATAGCTTTAAGCAAATAGACATGCTCAGATTCTTTCTGCTGCCCTGGTCAATCCCTACAGCAGTTTTGTTTATGTAACATGTTTGATCTAGTTTTTGTTCAAAATTGTGAATCTCTGAGCTGAAAAAACTGGGGAGTAAGAGGTACACAAAGATGCCTCTTTTTACAAAATGATCACTGCTGTACTACTACTGACTCTTTGTTTACCTTATAGGCCTTCATGATGTCCACTGTGTCCACAGCAGTCTGCTCCAGGACACCCTGATTCTGCAGCAGCGACCGCACCGTCTCTTCCATCCTGCACACAGACAAACCATCATCAGGAATAACCTGACAAGTACTACTTTCATGTGAGTGAAATATTGACATACTTGAGATTATTTATTCTGCATCACGGCTCATTTATATTATTTTGTGTGAGGTGTGCACCACCTATGAGATCTTTCAAAAACCATTTCCCATAGCAACTGATTTTTGAGATGGGCGCAAAAGATGAAGACAGCACTGGGATCTTTCCAGTACCCTACCTAAGACACCAAGAGTGACAGTGGTACTGATGGACTACAAACAATATTAAGTTTGTGATTGGCTCTTATGTATCTCATTTGGAGTCTACATCTTTTTATCCTCATTAACCAACTGTCTTTAATTATTTTTGTCTAGTTGTGTTCATTTGCTTGTCTATTTTGAAATAGAGACCAAATGTTTTGAGAAAATGGGCCTGTTAGGTCTGTACTTTATGTCCGACAAATCATCAATCCAAACTATAGTTTTTGACTTTAGAGTACTTATTTTAAATAAAGATGATATTTAATTAACCTAACGAGCAAGTTTAGGATCGAAAGACAATTAAAAAGTTTGGCAAAAAGTTGCCAAACTCCAAATTGAAGTTATATTCAGTTAAAATGCTTGAAATGATGCAATGCCAGAGACATAAGCAGCTTCTAAGTGATGATTAGACTCTGCGGTCCTGGTGATATCATTTGAAATGGGATCTTCAAACCTTATAAGAAATTAATTTTTTGATATGAATCAATGCATCCCTCAATTGGGATTGCTTTTAATAAATTTCATAAGTGTGCCCACACAAAAAAAAAAACACAAATTGTCCTACGGTATGAATGGAAAGCGAAAAAGGCTGAGTCTGTGCCAGGAATGCAAGGTGGAAGAGTTGTAATGTTTTTGGATGCATCCCAATATTTGCTCTCTTCTGTCTGTAGGGAATACTTCCTAGTACAAAATGTGCAAACACATTATTGTCTTGCTTATTGTACAACATTTCATACGTGTGTCCACTGCATGCAAGCTTGATAATGAACTGAATTAAATGCAGTAATACACAGCACCTGAGAAACCTTCAGCATCAAGGACCACTCTGTTCAAAACAATTTGTGTGTCTGTGTTCTGCTGCTTACAATGCATACAAAGCAGAAGAAAAAGGGTGCTTGTGAAAATGTTTCAGCTACTGATTTCCATCTGAATAAGGGTCACGAACCATCTACCGCACCAGACTTGCTATGAGTGATAACACTGAACCCAGCTGAAGAGAAAACTGACATTAAAGAGCTACAGCGGATTAAGCAGCCTCTTTACTGAAGATGCATCTTGACAAAAGGAAGAGCTTCAGCATTGTCAGGTGGAAATGATCTGACTTTAATGACACTGCCCTGCTGTTCTTTGACCTCTGTGGTTTGATTTGTTAACTAAAAAGACTTGCAAGACAAAACTAAAATTAAAGAAAAAGTAGACATCCATGTGAAGCAGTTGCACATCATTTGCATTTGCAAAGAATATCACCGCCTTGTCCATCTGTTACCATGACTCATGTGTTTGTGAGTGCGACAGAAGACCTTGTACTGTTGTCAGGCCAAGAAAAATGTTCATGAATCATGCAAAAAGTTTCACAAACTCATTCACACATGCACAGTCACTGTCATCAGAGCAAGGAAGCATTTTCTGGTACATAAAAGAACATATAATATACAGAAAATGTTAGTGTGGACGACCAGGTCTGTATCAGGAAGAGTTTATAAGAGATTTTATCATTTTTAAACTAAGGCATGTTATAATCCAGAGAGCTGCACTTGAAATATTAAGCTATATTTTGATCAGTGCCATGTGGCATTTAAAGGTTCAATTAACAATATAAATTTCCATATGATTGTTTAAAATAAATAAAAAAAAAAAAAAAAAACACACACTGTCACATCAATGACCCACAAGTAGCCAATTAGGCTTGGCTAAACCAAACCTAGCCTAGCTTAGTGCTTGGCAACAGATGGAAACTACTTCATGAATGTAGCAAAGAATTTACAAACTAAATTACATTAAAGCATCTCCATTAACATGAATCTTGCTATTTTAGTTCCAACATAGTCTTTAATCCAAAATAAACTATTTAACATGTAATTTTACTTGCTGCAGGAAGAGAGTAAAATGTTAGCAATGCCGCAAGTTCTGCTGAGGTTAGCATATATTTTAGCATTTTCAAAGCAAGATTTTGAATGTAAAATATATATATATATATATATATTTACCAAACTGATCTGTCTGTGTTTTACATGTTTTGTTATGACTGCTTTACAGAAGTGGGTGAAAATATGTGCAGGTGGAGAGGCAGTACAGGGAAGAACAATGCTATGTGCAGACCATCTGTTCAGGCTGAGCTATAAAACCAGCTGTAATCAGGATGCTAGCTGCTGACTTAACTGTCAAAGGGGCAGGCATGCAGCGATGGTTGTAAATTGCTCTATTTCCTGCTTTAAATGCTGGCCTTAATCAGCACAACCTATAGAGCAAGAGGACATACTTGTACGTAGCTTTTAAGCCTGGAGAAGCTGACCCCAGGTCAAGGACTACTTGGACAGGTATGATCAATATTGAAAGCAGGATGCAAACTGGACTGTGGGGATTTGGGCAGGGGATGACCTACAAATATAGCCACAGTTTGTTCCTTTATGTGAAGCAGCACGACACAAGTCACACAGATAAAAGACACCCACAAGGTTGGTTGTTAAAGGTCCTAACACACAACTCTGTGGCTTTTCCTAGAAATTTACATAACCTAAAGTAATGTGTTGCATCTCTGAGCTCATTTCCAAGGACACTTAATTTCTTCATAATTTGATTAATTAAAATTAAAGAAAAAATTACCAGGAGCAATGTGAAATAAATGTGTGGAAGAGGAGCTTTTAAAATTAAACTATGATAAGATAAATTGGAAATATTATATATCTATTAGCCAACCAACAGAGATTCAAAACAAGTCTTATTGTGCACCTAATAAGTCGAAAAAGCAATGAATGTAAAACTGAAATCAGCATTGCTTTTTCTTGCAGGTGTGGCTCCACACAGTCACACTTGTAGACAAACCATCCAGAGTAGGTCAAATTATTAAGTGGCACAGTAGGAAGAAACACTTTAATACCTCAGCCTGTCGGCTTCCTTTTATATTGTGGTCCTATTTTAGGGATTTGCAGCATTCCTGCACACCTGAAAAGCTCCTTTGTGTTTCTGAACAGACCTGCCTAATTTTTCATTCTGTTGCTGAAGGCATCTCACCGGACAGATTCTGGTCCATTCAACGGGAGGGTAGGGAACATTGAGTGACTTATAAGTTTAAAGGTGGTTGTGAGCAATTTAAAATATACTGTGTATTGTGGGCGGAAATACTGTATAAATCTTGAGGAAATGTTTATAGTTTCTGGCAAAAAAACAATATAAAAAAACCATAAACTCTGAATTATTTTCACTCTGTTTCCTCAAATAACTGCATGGACACAAATTCACTGCAGAAATATAGATAAGCAAAAGTTTCTAATTTCTAATTAGAGAACTTATTGTGAAGCAATCAGGATTTAAAAAGTACCCAAAGTGCATATAAATGAGTTAATATACGCATAAATTTATATAAAGTAACACAGTAAAAGTGTAGTACTGCAAACACCAGATAACTATGTATTATATATATATATATATATATATATATATATATATATATATATATATATATTATTATTAACTAGTGTTACCAATTGTATATAAAGGCATATTTTAAATGTGCAAATTGTGCATTAAATTTAAATATAGAGTAACAAATTCTGAAACGCAAAACTAGCCTTAGAAATAACACGTAAAGGGACTTACTGTATTTTAAATTTAACCATGGTCATAAAAATCTGCAGGTTTTTCCTCCAGACCATCAGTCCAACAACCTACTGCTTCTGAGGTTTTTTTTGTTGATTTAACAGGATTGTAAATAAAAATGAACTTTAAAACTGAACAGGAAACATAAGGGAACAAACCTGCTGTTTTAGATGTGTGTACAGGAAAAGTTGTAGTAAGAGAAAAGTGAAAATGTGTATAGTTGTTACATGTAGATTGAGCTCATTGGAACGATTTGATTCAAATCAAAGGGCTAATTGGCTAACCTGTCCAAAACCCAACCACTGTCACAAAAAATGCTAAATATTTTAGTTTATGTTCATAAATTTGATTCATAAAGCCTGAAATTCCTGAACATGCCCACAGTGGAAAAGTTGTAGTGATATATGGTACAAACAAATTACAGATGTTTATTGCTCTTGACAAACCAGCTACATTCAGGTTCTTGTAAAGGACATGGCAGGATGCTAGCTCTGCCTACATTCAAGATAGAAAACATAGCACTGGATGTAAAATTAAGTACAAATGAGTCAGAAACAATTGTAGAAAACCTACAATACCAGCATATTTTGCAGCTGTTAGCCAAAAACATGTCTCTTTTGTATAGTACAAAATGCATTATGTAAAAGCCATTTGAATTTGGCTTGATGGAGATGCCAGGTATGAACTTCAATGTGCATTAAGTTGTCAATTTATCATAATTCTTTCTGTTTTGTTTCAAAAGCAACAAATCCATATCTAAGTGCACAGCTGGACAAGCTCCCAGGAAAACATCCTTTCAAGAAACAGTAATTTGTCATTACTAACGCTAACTAGCAAGCTCAAAGCTATTTACATGTAAGGGGCAGCGTCCTAAATGCTTATGATTGATAGAATATAATTCTCAGGTGACGGCACATTACTTAACATAAGAAAGACAGACTTGCTCAGTGTGATAATGTGATTAATCTGAAAGTGCTTGCCAACAACCTACTGAATGTATCACTCAGGGAAGGAGAGAGCAAAGAAAGGACAAATGACTGTGTGTTTTTAAAAGGGGGGGGCGGCAAAAGCCAATTTTGACTCTTCTGACCCTTGAGCCACACAAGCTGCATTTCAAACGTTCGTCAGCAGTCCAGGAAATACAATTAAGGGTCCAATCAATTCTTAGCTACGAGCTCCGATGATCCTTTGAGAAACACACCCCTCTGCTGCCATGAGACAGCGTTCCTTGTAAGTGAACAAAGCAATGCATCGCTGAAATACACCAGAGTAGTTAGAGGTGAGACCAGAGCAGTCTTCAAAAAAAAAAAAAGGAAAAACCTGCTGCTCACAAATGAGAAACTTCCCATCTTCTCCCTCTGACAATTCAGCTGTCACAAGTCACAATGAAATCAAGACTTCAAACAACGTCATGTTTTTTTCAAGCAGCTGAAAGTGCAGCAGCTTCATGACAAATTCCTTCACAGACCTGCAAAGGATCAAAGTAAGCTAAACTTCTCTGAAAACCTGACAACATGAGCACAACTTACCCCATCTTGAGTTTTTCTCCAGTTTTAACTCCACTATTTCTTCTAAAAAGAGCCAGAAACACAGCGCAGACATCCCTGAGCTCCATGTGCAGAGACATCCAGCACTCTGCTCTCACAGCACCATAAACTGACCTAGACACAACTGCTGAAATGTGGGTCTCTAGGCTAAAATAGGCCATGCAGTCATCATATAAGCCTGAGAGCTTTTTCGCTCAATTGACAGACAGCATGGTCAGTCCTATGACCGGGTTATCGCGTCAGCCCGACATCACATCCCTTGTTCTCATTTTGCTTAGTCTCCAATGTGTCATTATCCGACACTGTTCCTGTGCAAAGACAGCGATCTGGCAGGCAAAGACTTTCCCATATGTCACATTTTAAGCCCTCTCTTAAGAAGAAGGGCCCCTGTTGGGAGACAAGCAAGCTGGTAGTCTTGGATCAGACGGGAAATGGGGATGGACTTGCGAGGATAAGGCACAACTAAGGACAGGGATCCCCCTGTTTTGTCAGATCATGTGTGTATGTGCACATAGTTGTGTGGGTCTTTACTGGTGATTAAGAGGCTTTGATTTCATTAAAATCAACACTTTCTGTGCAAGGAAAGCCAACACTAAGGCTGCATGCCAGGGAAACCAGTTGTGTGATCAGGGATCTCTGCAGGCCGTCTCAAATTTCTCGCCATTCTTAATGTGTCCATTTTCAATAACACAGCTTTTTAACACTTGTTTGTTAAATTTAGTGGCATGTTTGCATGTTTCACAGCTCAGAACAAGCAGGAGTAGCTGGTTCCCATTGCAGCAGCTCCTTGGCTGCAGCTTATTTAGAAATTGCAAGCATGTGAATTTTTAAAGTAATGAATATTTAATTCATTTAACAAAACATGCTTGTTAAAGGTTCAAACCCCAGAGTACATCGTGAGTATTCCACAGGAAATCCCAAACGAGGCTTTAATATGCCAAATGATGAAAAACACTCTTAGCATTTCTCCAACACTCTCACTTTAGCACCGCTGTCAGAGGCTCAGGTTGACTGAAATCTTCTAATCAGATTTGACTGGTAACAATTGTGTATGCTAAAGCTGGGGAAGTGATAGGTAGAACAATCACCCTGGTTGTGCAGCTTAATTGAGGCCATCAGGGACCTCTCGTGACTGCTTCATCAACAGCCTCAATCGCCTTATCTGAACTCAACAAACCCCTGCAAAACTGTCTGTTTTAGAGCAGAAATATTCCATTCTTCTTCTCAGTCTCCGTTCCAGCAAATCACTTTTGTACGCCCACCAGGCGATTGCCTAGCTTAACCCAGTGCTAAGCCACTCTTATCCTCTTAGACTTGTTTTGCAGAAAACATGCAAGGAGACCCTGTCTTGGACGTGACCTAAATGAACAATAGAAACAAACTCTGTGGGAGTGAGTAGGAAAGTTTTGATTGAAGGTTTGGTCCATTTTTGATCTGTAAAAGTCAAGCACATCAGTCATTCATGTTGCAGCGGAGTAGCATTACAAAGGTCAATGCCCTCTTGACCACTGACTCTCACTGGCGACCTTTAACCTTAACAAGACACACATGCAGGAGATCAAGCGGTAGAATTGTTTTATGTGCATTGACAATCATATTTCTTCCTAATATTTACTGAGCAGCTGTGGTAACAAAATGCTTCTTGTTACACAGGATGCTCCTTTAATATCAGAGGTTTGTGTCAAATTAATGTGAAATTGCCTATTTTATCTGCAATACCATTTAAATACTAGAAATGCCTTGAAACGGCAACACCAGAATCAGTCAAGTCTTCTGAGGACCAGTCTACAAAGAGTGCGTATTAAAGGGACACATGGAGGAGACCTGATTTACTGTAAGTTCTTGATTCATCCCTCCAGGAGTTTCCCTGCATTTGGAAGGATTTAGAGTGCAAATTCATGTTGGCTGTCCCATGTGTTCACCACTGGCCAAAGGAAGCAGTTAGCGATGAGGAAGGCATTGATCCTCCAGAGTCTGTAAGCATCTCCTCAATGAGTTCCAGCCATGTGTTGTCCACATGTGGGACAGAAACAGACATACAGACATCCCAGTGGGAGACCTTAGTCATGATGACAGCAGGAGCCTCAATGTCTCCCAAACAGGGTCATTTGGGAACTTAGAGGGGGTGGGTAGTGGGGAGACGATGGTGGGTGAAACTCAACTGAGTCGAAGAGAGCTAAAACAGGTTGTCAATGAGATGATTAGTTAAGCGAAAATGCAACCTTATCAGTCAACCTTAATGAATAACATTGACCATCTTGTTAAAAAGCAGCGCTCTGCTAGAAAACAGTGGCCTTTACATGGATTTTATTTCGACATCCACCTAAAATCTCATGAACAAGCCAAGAAAATGAGTAAACTAACCAGGCCAATCATTGATGCCTACCACACAGCCAACAGAACCCAAAGGATTACCTCACAATATCAAAATACCAAACAACTCCTGTAGGCTCATAGCTGATTTTCCAGGTGACATTTAGACAAAATACCTGGCTGCTGCAGCCACCTATTAATTATTTTATAATGAATGACCCTTACTCAATGTTTATTGGAGACTTCAGGTCACAGTTAATTGACACTGACTTCATACAAGCTCATGTAATGTTGAATAAAGGTACCAGGACTCATATATTCAAAAAAGTAATCTATTCATTCTTTGGTTAAAAGATATGGTAAAATGTTTTTACAAAAAAACAAAAGCACTATTGTTTATTTTAGCATTTTCTACTGTAAGATCTTTACTTTTCTTCTTTTTTGGCTCCAAAATAATATATGTGTCAAGTCAAACAGCTGTTTGAGAATCAAATCTATATGGGGACCATTAGGTCAGTTACACATTGTTTGGCTTTAGGCTACAATCTGCAAGCACCAGCGACACAAGCCAGATAAAGCAGGCATGCTGCCCTGAAGTAAGGATGGATGCCCTACTTCCGCAGAAGCTTGTAATCTGACCTCTTTCAACAGCCTACGGACATCATAACCAGCATGTTTAATCCAATGCTGGTTGGATGGAGTGGGCACGCAAGTATTTGCAATTTCCTGACACAATTACAAGCAATAACAAGAAAACAGGTTTGACACACAAACCTAGTGTAGTTCTTAATGAGCTAATAAGTGCAAGTGATGGAGCAGAATAACCCAAATTAAAGTTCAATCAGGTACAGTTCCCTGTTCAAATTTGGAAGTTAAAAGGCAAGCCTGAAATAGACCAATAATTCTCCCAAAATAGTGCAGACACCTATTATCTGTTTAACAGCCCTCTCTTCCACAAGGATGTAACTTCAAAAGCCTGACTCCCTTCCATCCTGTTAATGACCCCAGATGTGCCGTCTTAAACAAGGGTCTGATTCATCTGGGCAAATCCTGCAGCTGCCAAGGCATCTAGAGGAGGGGGCATTTCAAATGCGCCAAACTAAAACACTGGGTCCAGGGGTGGCTGGATGCTTCAGTGATTAGACAAGAGGACATTGATCTGCAAACAGCTTCCTCTCGGGGAGTGCGAGCCTGTTTTGGTCCAGCTGTTCAGTCCACTGCAGTGGTAATGAGAGTAGCATATGAATGCTTACAGTACACAGCTCTAAAACTTTACCCCGCGGACCATGGAGGGATCAACCTGAGCGTGACCATCCAAACAACACGTCCAGACTTGAAAAGCCATTCCTGCCTGTTTACATCATCTGGGCCTTACTTATACACACACACACACTGAATATGGATGCATGTGCACATGCTTACACATACTGAGTAATGTGCAGACAGAATGCTGAGGTATAAATCTGCAGGCAGCCGTCATCGTCTGCTGTTGTTGTTAGTCTAGCTGTAAGTCTCCCATATCCTGCCGTGAAGAGGGCCCTTCAAGACGGCAATGATTCAAAGTCAAGTGGAGCGGGTCGGCTGTAAACGCCTCGGTTTTGACGATGAGCTGACGATGTGGTCTGGGTGACAATGACTCTTAACTAAAGGGCAAGTAAAATGAAGTCAAAAGATAGCTATTTTCCATCTAACTTTGAGGACAATGATTTGGCCTGAGCTCTTATATGTCTTTGTTTTTACTTTTCCCTTTCTAAAAACAGCCTAATCTTCACAAAAGGATAAAAAAAGATGACAATCATGTCTTTAAGAGGATAAACAAAGTGCAGCAAAGAGAAATCAAATAGCTGCCACCAAAGGCTAAAAAAAGATGTGTCCTCTGCTGCTTTTTACCTTAAAACTGCCTCCCACATCTTCAGCCCAGATGCAGGGCCCCCGGTGGCCCCCATGTTCTCGTCTGCTCACTGGTCATCCTGTCTGAGCGTTGGAAATAATGTGGATGAGGCTTTTAAACTGCTCTTTGCTAGAGAGACTTTGACTTGATTGTATTTCTGCCTCTACAATTTATTTGATATTCTCATCTGCTGAAGGTTGTGGTCGTGTCCCCATCTTTTCTCTCCAGCAGTCTCCCTTGTCCTGTCCTGTTCTGGCTCTTAAACGTCTGAGTAGTGGGACGTCCAGGGTGGGCCGTGGAGGCTGCTGAGTCTCTAACTAATCCGCTGGAGTTTAACGATAGCAAGCTTTGCTAGTGGTGGGGAAACCTTAGTGTGGGGGGTGTGGGTTGACCAAAGTCAGGAGGGGTTGGGCATGTGACCCACAACAGGATAAGAGCCCAACTGGTTGGGGGAGGGTGGATGTATGAGGAAGGCTGGATGAAGTGTGTGTACACCTATATGTCTGGAGCTAAGTGGCAGGTCGTGTGAAAGTAGAAAAAAAAATCCAGTTTAGGGAAAAAACTGATCTTTTCTGATCTGTGTCTCTTTTGTCTTTGTCTCATATTTTCATGGAGCAAAGCAGTAAGCTAAAATTAAGAAATTTGAAAAAATCTGAGCAGCCTCTGCTTTTTGCCAAGTTAAAAAAAAATCCATTGGATATATTTCACTGCAATATTTAGCAGGATTTTACCGTTAAAACTGGGCTGGCCTGATTTTCCCATCCTCATGATTCACAGCACAGCTCCAATTAATTAGCAATACGCAAATCAATCAGTACCCTGAGGTCAAACAGATCCCACTCTATTTAAAAGATTAGATGTCAGCGTAACATGATTTACAGGTGTTATCTCAAAAAGACACACTGATGAACTGAGGTTTTTATTCCCCTAATGCACAACAAAGAAGATGCCTAAATCAATCAAGGAGATACGGACATAGGTTTTTCTAAGCAAGATGCAAATACTTGCTAGTTGATAAGCATTTAAGGACAGTGTACATGGATGTGTGGGAGGTTTATGCATAAGCCAATAACTGAAACAGCAGAGCAAGCAGCAGGAACAAGTGGGGCAAAGGTTCAAGGAAAGACACTTGCCAGTAAGCAGTCTGGTGACAGAGCCGTCTTCTTCCTTCTTTTTTTCTTTTTGCTGGCTTGTAAGTTGCTAATTAAAGTGACCACACTGACGTCCCATCTGCCAGCAGAGCCTGACGCTACAGATTATTGGCTGCCATGTAAGTATGTTAATCCACTGGGGGCCAGGTAGCAGTAAACACAGTCTACACTCCCTTAGCTCTCGCTTGCACTCCCCATAAATGCTCAGCATCATCCAAACAAAGATTAAGATGTTGACAGTGGGGCTGAAATCCTGTTAGCTTGTCAGCGCAGAGGAAGGAGATGTATCTTTGCAACTTGTGGAAGGAAAGCAGCTCGAGTTGTTCCCTCAGGAGTGCCAAAGAAAACTGGACGAGTGCACAGAAATTACAACAATCCAGCATGATGACAGTGGGGGGATGGCTGAACACCTCTACTCCGATAAGTGTTGTTTTTATTTAAGGACATAATAGAATTCTTAGTCTATATCACTAAGCCACATTCTCGGACTCCCAATGAAAACCATCCATCTGGGCAAGCTCTGCTAGGCTCCACAAATCCATCAAACTCTGTGGAGACTGTTGCTCTGGCTTCAACACATCAGCTCTCATATTGCTGCTCCGTTGTTTTATAATTTTCTTTTGTATTACTTTCTCATTTTAAAATCCAAAGAGTGTACTGTATCTGCACAAATATTACTGCATTTTCATGGCAACCTTGGCAGGGAATACAATATTAATAAATACAGTGTCAGATACTGAGTTTTTTTGCCGGATCATCAACCAACCCAACTATAGGATGTATGCAGGTGCAGCCAGCTATGTTGGCAGTAAAATAGAAGTTCAGACAGGTTTACACATGGCTCCATTATGATTTACACACCTGTGACTGAATAGCTTCAGCAGCTGGAAACGGCGCATAAACAATCATATCATAGGTCACATTCTGTATGGCCCACTACTGACACGCCGTACAATGGAGAGTTAACTGAAAATATTATGATTCCCCTCAAAAAATGCTGCTACAAGACCTTTGAGCAAGGCATGAAGAGCTCAGCTGTCTCTAACCGCTCTCAAGCTTAAACCGAATGTGCTGCAGGAAGCTGAATACCATTCAGAGGCATCAATGGAACATTTTTAATATGTAATAAATCTTTGTAACGGCTTTTAAATATTTCATTCCCTCCCTCTGGCGGTGACTCTGCCCTCATCTGCACTGTAACACTGGGACCATTAAAATGTACAGGATTTTCTCCACCAACTTAATGAGAAGATAAGCATTCAATGTGAAATCCTGCACAAGCAAAGCGCTGCATGCCTATCGCTTAATTATAGCATCAACTTGGCTCCAACTTTTGATTTACTGTCACACTTCAGCAGCTGCACTGCAGAGGACATGTTGGTGAGGCACAGGCCACCAAAGTTATGACAAGAGCATTGTTTGAGCATTTCCTGGCTTATAAACGCTCTCAAAGCAAAACTAATGAATCAACCAATCCTTTTAGTTGATGACAAGGTCGAGTTATCAAGAGAAAAATCTTTGAATTAGTCAAAAAGAAAAAGGCAAGAGCAAATAATATGAAGAAAAAAAGTAAGCATACTGTTTGGAAGACATAATTTCTGCATATTTTCACACAAATCCAAGAAGTCGATCCAACATGTGATGTAAGTAGAGGAAAATTTGCTTGTATCTGTTATCTGGTGGTCAGCGTTTAACATCAGCTTGGATTCATTTTAGTTTACTTCTTACGCTTAAACTTAAATTGAAGGTAAGTTTCCTCATATCAACATCTCACTTTAGCACTTTCCCCAACATTTCTGTTGGATTTTTGTCAGGAGTTAGACTTCCAACACATTACCTTGACTCTTTTTTAATCACTTCTGGCTGAACAAATTGCAAGCTTTGTGCTGCCGCCTCATTATATGAGTCAACTAATCTTTTCCTTTAGAAAAATTGAAAAGAAAAATCCAGGGACTTCTTTTTTTTATATTTGAACATTTACTTCTCTATGAGCAATGACATGCTGTCCTCGTCCAGATGCACCAAAAACAGACCCAAATTATGACACTACCACCTTCGTGTTTCACAGATGCGATGAGATGTTTATCATGGGATGCAGTGTTTTGCTTCTACAATCAATTTTCATTTAAAAGAAAACTGTAAGAAAAGCTTTTGTTGCCTTAATTTAGTTCCTTTGTGACTTCATCAACTGCTGTTGAACTGATCTTTATTGTTCAATCACTCCTAGGGAGGGCAACAATGGTCTTGAACTTTCTCCATTTCTACACACTGGCTCACTGTGGACTGCAAAGTCCAAACTCATTGGGGATGGTTTTATAACCTTTAGCAACCTTGTGAGAATCAACAACTCTCTTTATGAGCTTCTTAAAGGTCGCTTTTGTTTGTGCCATGATGCACTTCCACAAACATGTTGAATGAATCAAACTTTGATGGATTTTTGTTCTTATCAATAGCCAAGTGTTGTCTTTAAATTGGTTTTCAAAATGTTGAAATTATTTGAATGGATCTGGAATGTAAATAATCTGCACTCTGTCACTACCTAAAAGCTGAAAATGTTGCATGTCTGAAGTTACTCTGTGTCTCCAAGTTCAAAGAAGAGAAAAATCATTCAACTGAAAGGTTTTATGTGTCATGTATAAGCTTTGTAGTCCAAAGAAAATCGATTTAAATTCCTCCGCTTTTGCATCAGTCAATAGATTGCTCTTGATGATGGAGAC